>NC_056522.1:365276846-365292140 GCF_019175285.1 Sceloporus undulatus | reverse complement strand
CCCTGGCAGCCGCAAAAGGGAGGGAGAGAAGAATAGGAAGAAGAAAGAAACCTTGCCTGACCTCCGTTTGCTGACACATTTAGACTTGCCAGAGTCGTTTTTTCCAAAGCTGAGATGGGGCTGCTTCAACCGCCATTCAATATGGCTTTCATGGCAATCACTTTGATCAAAATGAACCACTTACCAAGGCAGACAAAAAATACCACAGCCACCGTCTTCTTGTCTCGTGCTACTGGCAACGGCAGAGTGTTGAGCACAGAACAAAAAAGCAACACAAAATGTCTAAGTCTTAATGAAAATCTGTTTGCTCTATCTTCCTTTTTTCTTAGCATAAGGTTGAAATTGTTGAAGTTGAGTTCATTGAGGCAGCGCTTTTGCTAGATTCAGATGCTGACCAGATCTATGGAAGGAACTGCAAAATTCTAAACAGTACAGACTATTGGCCTATCAGCCTGTCTCTGCACGAATCTTTCCAAACTCTTGAATTCAAAAGACAATTCATAAATTAACGCACGCACTTTTAAAAGGTTGAGGCAGAGGAAAAGAGAGAATGTGATGCTCATCATATTGTGATGTCATTCCACATGGCATGGATAATGACTCCGAAATGGATCCCACGAGGGTGGCATGGAGGTCATTCCATTTGTAAAGGAGTGCCCATGGATTTCCAAGTGGATTGACTCAGACCCAGATCTCAGAAAGGAGCTTTGTCAAACTGCCTCAAATTCCACCATCCCCTCTGCTCAATCCTTGCACACGGTGGTAAAAACTTCATAGTCTCATAGGAATTCCTATTCAATGGTTAAAAGGGAGCAAAAGAGCCAGCGTGATGCCAGTGTTTGAGTATTGGACTAGGTCTAGGACCCAGGTTCATCCCCAATCAGCCAGAGAAACCCACTCTTTCTCTAAAAGGAAGGCAATGGCAAAGCCCCTCTGAAGAAATCCCACCAAGACAACCCTAAGGGAGTGTCACCCTTGATCAAATTGACTTAAAAAACACGTAAGAACAAGAAGGACACAAGGACAGACCTAGCTCTTTTGATTTCCTCCATGAAGGAGAAGAAGGACAGGTTGCTTATCTGAAGCTATAGTTCTCCGAGTGGTCATCTGTGAACTCGCAACACATGGGTATTCTGTGCGGCCACACAACCTATGTGTGTGAGTTACAGAGACAATGAAGAAGAACATGGTGCAGTCACCAATACTTGTTCTAGATGAGAGCTTCTATGGTGTTTGGTGGCACCTAAACCAGAGACCGGCAACTGATAGCCCTCCAGATGTTGTTTGAACTATATTCTCAGATTCCATACCATCCAGCTATTCTCAGATATGACAAATCACGGATTATGAATAGACAATGGAAATCCCATATTTCCCCCTTCACAACAAGAAAGGATGTCTCAACTCACCACATCGCATTTCAGGTTGTTGTTTTTCTCATTAGTTTGCTCAAAAAAATTAGGTTTCTGTGCAGATTTGGTCTTGCACTACTGCCCCACAGGATGCCCTATCCCGCCTGCAACCCGGGGACAGTCCCGGTTTAGGGGCACCAGGCCTGTCCCATCCCCAGTTGCTGCCAAATCCCGGGTTCAGGCCTGGCCTTTGGGCCAGGTGCGCTCATGCGGCCATCGCGCGGCCGCTTAATGCACGCAGCCTAGGGGAAGCCTCTCTGAGGCGGGGGGCGCGTCCTCACCTCAGAGAAGGCTTCCCGCCCGGTTGAGCTCCCAGAAGAGAAGCCGTGGACAGTGGCTCTCTTCTGGGAGCCTAGCCGGCTGGGGAAGCCTCTCCGGGGCCAGAGGCGTGTCCTCCGCCTCAGAGAAGGCTTCCTGCCAGGTTGGGCTCCCAGAATACAGCAGCACAGCGGCCTTTCCTCGGGGAGTCTAGCGTCTGGGGAAGCCTTCTCTGAGGCAGAGGGAGTCCTCCAGCTCAAAAGAAGGCTTCCGCTGGGTTGAGCTCCCAAAGACAGCTGCGCTAGTGGCCTCTCTTCTGGGAACCTAGCCGAGCTGGGTAAGCCTTCCCTGGGATGGAGCGCGTCCTCCACCTCGAGAGAAGGCTTCCCACCAGGTGGGCTCCTCTTCTGGGAGCCTAGCCGGTCTGGGGAAGCCTTCTCTGAGGCAGAGGTGCATTCCTCCACCTCGGAGAAGGCTTCCACACCGGTTTGGCTCCCAGAAGAGAGCCGCGACAGCGGCTCTCTTCTGGGAGCCTAGCCGGGCTGAGGAAGCCTTCTCTGGGGCGGGCGTGTCCTCCGCCTCAGAGAAGGCTTCCCGCCAGGTGGGCTCCCAGATACAGGCCGCAATAGCGGCCTTTCCTCTAGGAGTCTAGCTGATCTGGGGAAGCCTTCTCTGAGGCGGAGGCGAGTCCTCCACTCGAGAGCTTCCGCTGGTTGGGCTTCCCCGAAGGAACAGGCCGGTGACAGTGGCTCTCTTCGGGAGCTAGCCTGCTGGGGACGCCTTCTCTGGCACGGAGGCGTGTCCTCCGCCTCGGAGAAGGCTTCCCGACAGGTTAGAATCCTCTCTCGGGAGCCTAGCTGGGCTGGGGAAGCCTTCTCTGGGCAGGACCGTCCTCCGCCTCAGAGAAGGCTTCCACACGGTTGGGCTCCTCTTCTGGGAGCGCTAGGGGGCTGGGGAGCCTCTCTGGGGCAGAGGACCATCCTCCGCCTCACAGAAGGCCTTTCCGATGTGTATATTAAGTTTTTCTGAATTATAAATTGTTTTAGTGTTAGTGTCCTCCATTACAAAAATGTCCTACATTGTCCTACATCCCCCCATCTTGTCCTGGTTAGGAGGTAGCCACGTTATGGCAACCCTAGGCCCCACCCAAAAGTCCCCCAAAATGTGGAGAAAAATGGCAAAATGGGGTGGAGGAGAAAAAAAAACCCTCAAAAAACATTCCAATGTCCTCAGGCAAGAAAAAACTACTTGAAAATCCTTTTGGGACACAGTCCAGCAAAAAGCTAGAAGCCACAAGTCGCTTCTACATTTCCATTAAAACAATGCCTGCGTTCAAAGTGCCCCATGACCTGCTAAAGTAGATCCAATGTTTTCAAGAGCACGAGTCAAACATACACATGACCATACCAATACCATGAATAGCCAATTCATACAATTTGAAAATACACAGTCCCGCCACTCTGTTTTCACAGACTTGGAGTTCGTGTTCTTGCCTAATTCGGGGTGGCCAAACGAGAGGGCCACAACATGGGTGGGGCACTGCCATTCAAGCCAATGGGCTTGCAATATTGGCAATTTTCAGTTTTAGCAGCAGACCCAGCAACAGATCACCAGTGAACAATAAGGGAGCGCAGACTTGCAACATGTCACACATTTCTTTCTACGATCTTGCGCCACCATCTTCACATTTTGTCAATCAGCTTCTCAAGAAATGAACTTCCTGGTCCTCCATTTTGTCCAACAAAGGTCTCTTTACAATGGGGAGGGGTAAGTTACAGCGAAGAGGTTAAGTGACATGCATAGCCACATGTGTGGTGGTTTGAGTGTTGGACTATGCTCTGGGAAACCACGGTTTGATCCCAGGTCAGCCCATGAAACCCACAGGGTGACATTCGACAGTCACATCCTCTCAGTGGTATGGCAACAGCAAACCTCCTCTGAACAATCTTGCCAAGGAAACCCCATGATAGGCTGTCTTAAGGTCGCCATAAGTCGCATACTGACTTGAAGGCCACCACAAAACAAAAGTTAAGGAAAAGATACCCCTCCTTCCTCCACTCTCACACCTTTTATTAACAAAAACCCAAAAAAAAAAAAAAAAGGGTCAACCAAGCTGTCATTAACATTTGGAAAAAAATGATTTAATTCCCCCTGAGCCCACATTACCTGATTCAGTCCCCTACCAATGTGTGCAAGTGGCTAAGTTGTACAGCAAGGAAAATGGGAGACAACTGACGAAATCTCAAACATCCACAACTACCTCCTCAACCATAACCTACTCCACGAATATTAGAAAACACAAGACCAATTGTTCAGTCAACCCCCAATGTAGTACCAAGTGCAATGTGTTTATTTTTTTTAAAATGTCCACAAACATCTATAAAAAGTTCTTTTTGGATAACCCCCCCCCCCCCCCCCCCCCCCCCCCCCCCCCCCCCCCCCCCCCCCCCCCCCCCCCCCCCCCCCCCCCCCCCCCCCCCCCCCCCCACCCCCCCCCCTCCTTTTGTTTCAAAATGTGCCATATTGCATGATGCATCACTAATACAGTGGGCCCTTGTTATACGCTGGGGTTTGGTTCCAAGAATCCCCCGTGGATAACAAACATCCCTGATGCCAAGTCCCCATACATATGACATAGCAAAATGGTGTCCTTAAAAAACATGGAAAAATCAAGGTTGCTATTTGAAATTTATACTTTTTGAACATGTTCAAACCGTGATGCTTGAATCCATGTATAACAATCCGTTTATAGAAGGGCCGACTGTAGATCAATTTTTGCAGTTTAAAAATCTAACATTACAGAAATAGCTACAAATTCCTCCCAAATGACTACCAAAGCACAGGTTTCAGGAGTAGCCAGCATACCATTACTAGCCTATACCATGACAAAAATAATGACATACCAAACAAGGATGATAGGTATATTTACTATCCATACAGTCCCTTCTATACCCTAAGTCACAGTGCAACCAATAACAGATAAAATTATTATTGTAATGAACGGCTTCACCAACGTGTCTGAACATAACGCTGCTGACCTAATCAACCAATCCAAAACTGTACATTCAGAATTTTAAAGACCATAAAAAGGATTTAGGGATAACTTAAGAGGCATCCTTTCAAAAAGGAAATCTGAAACATATAAATGTTATCAGAAGGTGAACAGACATACAATCATAATAAAACCAATCAAGTCTCTGTGGGTATAAATCTATCTGTTCAGTTAGTAAAAAGATGGGGAGAAAGAGCACGCGCGAGGATGAGATTTAACTCTCTTTAGACAAGCACTTCCATCTCTACAATCTACAATGCTGCTTTAAAAATTCACCAAGACCACTATGATGAATCCTCAATTACAGCAGAAATTACCTCATCTTTAGCTCCCCAAAAGTCATTATATAGCTCAAAATCTCCACCATGATTACTGCGACGTATTCTAATTATCACATCACATACTGCCCTGAACAGTGAAATAAAAATCAATACCACCACATAAATGGGAGGGGAAAGGGGGATCTAACAGCTTACATGGAATATATGCAACCCCACTACACTGTAATATACACATCTGTCCAGAAAACACATGGCAATCATTAGCACAGACTACACAATACCAATCTTTTCCAATTAGCACAGCCAAACTCTTCTTTAGATAAGCAAGTCCAATTCTTTTTAAAATGGACAGAATACAAAATGCCTGGAAAGCTAGGAAGTCTACAAGTATGGCTTGGTCCAGCCCTTCCTAATATCAGCCAAAAGAAATCCAAAACTAGCTGAACACTCATGAATCAAACAAGAAAAACATCAGTGACACAGCTGGCACCCAAGTTTTTGTGGATATTTGACGCAGTGTGCCTTGTCAGAAGGTATTCCCAACATTTCCACAGCATCTGTGACTGGCATCTCACCAAGCGGTGACAACATCAGAATAAAACGTTCAAAAAGCACGCCACATAGCCACCAAAAACTCATAAAAACCAAACATCAGTGAACATTCATAAACTGTATCCAAAACCTGAGGCACCGGACTACCTTTACTCTAGTCGTAAGTGCCATCAAGTCTCTTTAATTTATGTAAACACCTCATGAAACCAAGCCTAGGGAGCCACGTGTGGACATGGTCTAAGTGCCAGACTAAGACCAGACATCAAACCCCCACTCTGCCATGGAAACCAACTGGGTGACCTTGGGCAAGCACACTCCCAAGTCTACAGAGGAAGGCAATGACAAACCCACTCTAAAGAAATACTCCAAGAACAAACCCTGTGATAGGTCCCCCTTAGGCCCACTATAGCATCAAAACACCCTGAAGTCAACACAACATACACATAAGCATTCCAGTTCACATATATGGTGAATGCACTTGGACAGAGAAGAAAGCTTACAGAAACCAGAAATTGACATATTAGAAATGCAGCCAAAGAGAGTTCTGCAAAATACCCATGGACTGACAAAACGTTAAAATTAATTCTGAAACTCGACTAGAGTCCCAAATGACTAAACGGGACTTTCTCTACTTGGACAATACAAATCCATGGAATGAGTTTTAAGACCTAAGTCAAATGCTATTGATGACTGGAAATCTGGAGACACACCATATGTCCACGTACTGTAGATGGTGCAACCCATGGCAGCATGCTAGCAGCGGCACACCAATGCCATTTCCTCCAGCAACAGCAGAGGGAGGAGGAGGAAGAGGCGATGTTTGTTCATCCTCCTTCCTGACCCACCCCGGCCTCCAGTTGCCTCTCAGGACGCAGTTGAAGGCCAGAGGGATGGTGGTGCCGGAGGGGGCAGGGCGTGCACATCTTCCTCCTCCTTTCCGACCCTCCCCAGCTCCAACTTACCTCTCCGACGAAGTGAAGCTAGGGTGGCAGGGTGGTGACCCTCCCCGGCCTCAGCTGCCCCTCCAGAGGGCAGCTAGGGCTTGGGACGCACGTGGACGAGGCAGAGCTACACCTGTTTCCTTTCTTCCTCTCGCTCCCTGGGCTTCAGCTGTTTTTTCTCACAGACAAAACTGTGCTGGTTCAAACACAACATAATGCCATTATTACATAAACAAGCTGCATGCTCCCAACTCTAAAAACTGTCGTTTCCCCCCCCCCCCCCACTAACAGTGTGGTTTCTTGGCAGATCATGTTTTATCAACAACAACAAAACCAGGCATGCTATGAGTTGACAAACCATATTTTGATGAAACTCTAGAACCAAAAAAAAGACCACATTAACAGAGCTCAGCAAAGTTAAGAAGTAAGCCAATGCTGGAGCTGTAGACCCATCTAGGAAGCAAAGTTTTCACAAAGTAAAAAAAATAGCTCAGAGTTTCAGCACCTGCACAGGAATGAAGAGTGCATAAAGACATATGTCTAATTCATGTGCAGATAAAACCATGGTTTGGGGTTACAACTGAAAAGAGGTCATTCTGCTGTGGCTTTTATACTTTCAAGTGCCTTTTCAGATTTTTGTTTCCCTTTAATTCTGTCTAGTAAATTCTATTGTTATTTCTGCAAGAGTGATAAAACCATTTATTAGGTCAAAATGCATGGTGCAGAGTTTTTTAAAAAAGGAGAGATAAAGAGACAGAGAAAGAGAAGAGGGTAGAAAGGGATAAAGAAGGAATAATGCAGGGTGGGGTGAGCTGGGGGCAGATGTCTAGCACAGTTGTGGAACCGCCTCAATAGAGTCACCCAAGGGCATCCCCTGAGCCATCAAATCAACTGCCAAATTTACCAACAAGCCAGATGTTGCTGCCACTGCTGTGGTAACATTTGCACTAACATAGCCAAGTGATGTAAAATATTGACAGATGAGTTTGGGTCCTTCTTGTGAGGCTGTAAACTTGTCAGAATCACCACTGCAGTGACATCAGGATTCTAAACAAAAACTTTCTTCCTTTCCTTATGTTTTTTCTTTTCATTTTCTTTGGCACTTTTTAAAAAAAGGTATTTCCTTCTCATTAAAAAACACCCGGCAAGTTGGGTGTAATTAAATTGACCCGATGCTTCTTCCTGTGTTAACAACAGAACCAGGAAAGAATATTGTCTGCTCACACATGCTGCCAAGAGAAAAAGAAAAACAAAAATGAGGGATGGTTAAATTATCATCCAGCAAAGGAAATTCCAACCCTGCATACCAGTTAATAACCCAGAAGTGAATGGTGCGCATGTTATATGTGTAATATTTTTTTCCAATCACAAACTTGATTTATTGAGAGGACTTCCTTTGGGGCCACCCAATATTCCATTGGGCAAAGTGTGGAAAGTACACATGACTGATCGAGTCTACAAACCAAAAGGGGGAAATCATTTTTTGAAAAACAAAATACACTCCCAGTGCACCACTCTAATCACATTTTTTTGCTCTCCTCTGGGACATGTATTTTGGAGAGTTACTTCCCATCCCGCCCAGTCCTCATACCACTCCTGCAATGAACAGGCTGGGTACTCAATCAAACTGGAAATAACAACAGGAACTAGCAGCTATGGGCTACAACGGGATCAAAATATTTTCATGCACTGACACTCCAGCCAATTCCGTGTCCTTGAAGGCACTGCTTTAATCCACTTCTGTCCTCCTAGAGCAAAAGCCATTAACGAAAGTGACTCCTCTTCACCCTGAAGCATCCAATATTAAAAAGTCAGTGCTTTTTAATCACCATCCCAATCACTGCCAAGTACTCAGTGCTGCTAGAGGCAACTGAACACTTGTCGCATTAAATGGCAACACGACACAGAAATTACATGGCTATGTGGGCCTCCTCGTTGATTTTAAATCATTTGGCAACCTTACATCTTCATAAACATCCACTTGGGTGCAAACATGGGTGATCTGAGATTGCAGCGCATCAGAGGTTTCAGAGTCTCAAAAATACCGTGAAAACCAACTGGAAATAAGAATGTGAATTCAATGGAAATACATGATGCTCACCATGGCAGGCATGATGCACACATCAATTTTTTTGAACGGTTTCAAAAATAGGAGCTCTGACGGGAGAAGCAATTCTGAAAGACACAAACGGCTCTACCTGAATTCCAATTCAATAAACTTCAAGAGTAAGTGTCATCCAGTTCCTATTGCTAGGGTCTCAAAAGCTCATGCCACTCCTGAGCACTTCCAATGAGTTCTGGGTTACTGCCATTATCCTGTTCAATTCCTTTAAAAAAAATTTAAAAGGCCCAAGGTGGCAAAAAATATAATTAAAATGCCCTCCATGTACAGGAAGTGATCCCAGCCACTTCATGATGTTGAAAAAGATCTCTCTTGGACCTAAAATGGCAGAGGAGGCTAAAATAAAATAGCTAAAATGCCCCCCTTGGCTCCTAGAACACACTTAAGGGCAAACATTTGATTCTTTTTTTCCTCCAGGGGTGTGGGGAAAATGCTGCCCGCCTCCCCCAAGATCTCCTTGCCTCCTACAGTTGTCCACACTTGATCTAGATCCAAGCTACTGGGCTTCAAGGAAGCTGAATATTTAGTTTCACCTTGCCTTTTCACCTACCATTCCTTGGCTTCCCTTTGAACACCTACAGCTATCGTGTTTGCTAGTGACTGCCCAGGCATTCTCCTCCTCCAGAGGCCAAAATCTTGACTGCAGATCCAGAAGGCCTTCTCATCCACATGCTCAGAATTATCTGCTTCCTACAACTCCAACATCAGCCAAGAATCTGCTCCCTTGTCATTCATCATATAGAGCCAGCATGGCATAGTTCATAATTTGAGTGTTGGACTATGACTCTGGAGACCAGGATTCAAATCCCAGCTCAACCAAGAAGCCCACTGGATGACCTTGGGAAAGCCACACGCTCTCAGCCTCAGGGGAAGGCAATGGCAAACCTCCTCTGAACAAAGCTTGTGAAGAAAACCCCTCGATAGGTTTGCCTTAGGGTTGCCTATAAATTGGAATGTACTTGAAGGCACCAACCAACAAACAAAAACATAAAATTCCAAAAAAGCCACACCTTGATTTACCATTTTGTAAATTTAAAGGGACGCTTATTTTTTACTTAATTGGGACTTTACGGTGCTTTCACTGGAGTTTGGTATCCTAGATCCAACTCCCAGTGGTATTATGGCCCACTGTAAAACCCGCCCTTCTTCTCCCAAAATGGGATGCTAAGTGGTCTCACAGCATGAATTAATATTAAAACATATAAATGAGAAAGTTGTAAACCTCTCCAAATAAACCTCCATATTAATCATCAATACAATATTGACTCATTTTAAAAGTGATTTTTAATTATCATCCACTTCATTGGTGGCATGTATAACTGTGGGATATGTCAAATCAAAGGAAACCCTCATGACCTGTAAGAAAAAGAATGTCAAAATCAATAGAGAAGAAAGGAAGAATGCACTTCAGGTGGACTTTTCAAACAAGCAAGCTAAGGCTGAATTTCAAGACCTGAGCACACGTTACAGTAGTGATGATGAGGGCTTTTTTGAACTCTCATTTCATACCAGTGCCTATAACTAGAAGTTGATGTAATGGCAAATACCACACAACAGTCCACTGCATGCGTTGCTTATGTGTTTTGTTGTTTGAGAAAGTTGGTATTCTCTTCTTCTACTTGCAAGACCAAAGCCTTCCAGGACTCACTGTATTACATGCTAGGACCCTGCTTCAAGCCATTCAGGCTGGTAGATAACTGGAGAAGTGCTGGCATATTGCCATAGCGAGACAACCGAGAAACATCATTTGCTGCGACCTCCTCGCAGGTGATGCCATTGGTCTGCATCGGACTGGGGACAGAGCCAGCGGCCCTCTGGTCCTCTCCACTTCAGCAGCTACTGAATGACCACAGAATATCCTAATCAGCCGTGTTTTGGTGTTGGCAAAACCAAACACATGGTTAGTGTGTGTGCTTTTTCCATGCTGGTTTGGTAATGAATGGATGATCCAGATCCTGGAAGATATTGTGCAGTTGCAAGTTTCAGGTATTTGCAGAAGCATGGGAAAAAAGTGTGTAAATTAGTTGTCTGTGTCTGGGTAATAAGCTG
This sequence comes from Sceloporus undulatus, assembly GCF_019175285.1. Classification (NCBI taxonomy): domain Eukaryota; kingdom Metazoa; phylum Chordata; class Lepidosauria; order Squamata; family Phrynosomatidae; genus Sceloporus; species Sceloporus undulatus. The sequence continues at coordinate 365,281,473 of NC_056522.1, read as the reverse complement.
TGTACTGTAGTAGAACATCAACACATAGGATGGCAAGAAATCTTCAGAATCACTGTCAATCTGATCACCTATATCAGGTTTCACACCTGAGATCATAAGCCCTAGAAACATATAAGTACATTCCGTAGCAATTATTTTGAAACAAATTCTGCTGCAGCCTGGGGATGTGTTTCTTGGGAAAACGGATAACTTTTCTTACATTGGGGAGATCTCAAATCTGAACCTCTGAGACTTGAATCCATCGTTTCTTGATCTATGTATAGTTTTGTCTTATCCTACCATTTTAGTACAGTGACCCGGGATCGAAAGCCCGCGTTACGAATTCGGGATATGAAAAAAATTACATAGGAAAAAAACTGTTTCGGGTTACGTTTTTTTTTTTCGGGTTACGAAATTTTTTTTGGGTGCTTTTTCCTTTTTCGCACGAATCCGGCTTTAGCGCTAGCGGCTATGGCTTTTTCGGCTTCGAACGATTTCGGGTTACGAACGGCGCGCGGAACAGATTATTTTCGTAACCCGGGGTACCACTGTATCTTGGTTGATTTATTATGATTGTTTGCCCTTTCTGTAACTAAGCACATCTGCTTTAGCCTTTAGCCTTCACTCTGAGATTCCTCTGTTCTCTCTCTGGCATCGTGCTCTCTTTAAAATATGTGGCACCCAGATTTGCTCTGTATGTCAGTTGAGGACTTGAGCAGTGCAGAAACACAGAGTGTAAGTTCTGAGGTCAAGACCCCAGTTATCCTCCTAGGTATCAGCTGAATGCACTTCAATTTTCTTCTTCCTCTTTCCAATGAGAGGAAAACACAGAAAAAATGTGAAGCTAGACTCACTCACCGAGTGCTAAAGAATATCCTCTGAATGTGGCTTGTCCACTCTCCCTATCTGATTGTCTCTCTTTCTCAAACCCCCAGTACAAAAAGTGAGTTGCATAGGGTGCGGGAGAGTACCTTATATTAATTTTCTTTCATCTCACATGGTTGTTGTTAACAGGCTATGGATTTTGGACAGGGGGCTGCTGTGTAAATGCTGCTGGTAAATGAATGGATTGGACCTGTGGGTTGGCTGTTCTCTTCCCTGGTTAGACACATTTGCATCAGTTTCTTCTTTTAATGCAATCTGAAATAACTACTATTTACAACTGAAATTGTGTCATATTACTGTTTTATAGCCAGTGTGTGATCTGTCCTAGTTTTTGGTCACTGCATCTGGTAGTGAATGGTGCATATGGGCCCTAGCCCTGCAAAAGATGGATTGCTGATGTCTGTCAATGGGAGCAGCATGGCTCCACTGTCCCAAATGGTATCCCATTTTGGGGAAAAGGCAGGTATAATCCAATAAATAATGAAAATAATAGTGACTTTTGGTCTTCTTTGGGCAAAAGATTTAATGACTTTGTGTGAGGCACAAGGGGCTTCTCAGCTGAGTGCAGTCTTGACAGAGGACACGAGTTCTGGTTCAATTGGGTGAATTATATAGCCGCATGAGGAAAGTTGGTTTATTTTGGTGATTGTGCTCTTGATCTTTTGATGTAGAAAATCCCTAGGGAGCAATTTTCCAAAAATTGCTGTGAATATGTCTTAGTTAGGTGCAGCACCTTCATGTGTGTTTTGTTTGTTCCATGTACTGCTGTGATAGAAGCATCAATTATTCTTGTAATATTTTCAGAGAGCATGAGTACACATTACTCCAGTTGACAAACTGTGTCTGTCAGTAAGATTAGAAAGATGTGTTTTAGGATTAGCAAATGAGTGCAAATGCATAATTAAAAAAATGGGAAACTGTGCATCTTCCAGTTAGTGGGTTGAAAACAGAAAACAGTCTAGCACAGTAAAGTGAGGACAGAACAGAATGTATTTCTACATTTTAAAACAAGAAGAATCTCTCTTGAAATGCAAGCATTACAGAAGCAATTGAGTTATTGCCTGGGACTTTAGTTACTGACTGAACAACATCTAGCTGTGCACTGCCTATTGCTGTGCAAATGACATGCTTCATTTCTTCTATTTAAGACTTAGGGAGATGGGTAAGTTTAGCTTGGAGAAGAGGATGAGCAGCAAGCTTGTTTTCTGCTGCTCCACAGACTAGAACAGGGGTAGGCAAACCTGCGGCCCACGGGCCGGACTGTTGCCCGGTGAGCCTTGGACCGGCCCCCAGCCCGCGTTTCCTCCACCGATTGCGCCCAGGGCCTTTGGGGGGCAATTGTCTATAGAGCCCAGAAACATGCATTTTTTATAACATTTTAAAAAAATCGCAAATTTTCGCGTGTCCTCCATTTTTTTGAAAAAAGTGTCTCCATTTGAAAATTTGTCCTACATTTGTCCTGGTTTATTTATAATATTTAATTTTTTTAAAAATATATATATTTAATTATATTTTTGGCTTCGGCCCCCCAGTTGTCTGAGGACAGCAACCCGGCCCCGGCTCAAAAAGATTGACTCCCTGGACTAGAACATGAAACAATGGATGCAAGGTATAGGAAAAGAGATTCCACCTCAACATTAGGAGGAACTTCTTGGCAGTAAGAGCTGTTCGCACAGTGGACAAGCTCCCTCAGAGTGGAGTCTCCTTCTTTGGAGGTCTTTAAACAGAAGCTGGATGGCCATCTGTCGGGGATGCTTTGATTGTGATTTCCTGCATGACAGGGGTTGGAATGGATTACCCTTGGGGTATCTTCCAACTCTATGATTCTATGAGATCGTTATTGATTATGGATGTATCTAGTTTAACATTTATTCCCTTTCTGTCTGGGAACCTGGGAATTGTAGTTCTGTGGGTACACCACTGAGAAGGCTCTTTCCTGTGTCTTCATCAGGTAAGCCTGTGATGCTCGCAGAACTCAGAAAAAGCCTTTCCTGTGGATGTTAAAACTCTGGCATGCTCATATAGAAAGATATACTCTTTCAGATAGCCTGGAGCTAAGCCCTATAGGACACAGACTATGCTATTCCAGTAAAAACTTTCAAGGCTAACAAATGTGATACACACGCACACATACACACTTTTCAAGGCAGTGCTCCTCTCCTGGGATTCCACACTCTTATCCTGAAGACTGGAGAAGAGGGACTAGACCCTATGACACTAAGCCAGTTCCTGTAATTTGGGAACTCTTTAAGACAGAATAAGATCATGGTACCTGCATGGTTAATATTTCTTTTCTCTCTATGCTCCAAGAGAATGCTGCTTTATGTGCATCATCTTAAATCCAGTGTTTGTTATATAGTTTGAGCACTTCATCCCCAATGGCCATTATAAAGTTGCCATATGCCTAAAAATATGCTCGGCACAACTGTGACGGTTTGGGCTGTGCATTCGTTTTCCCTTTTATTGCGTGATCCTTAGTTGCAAATAAAAATCCTTCCTCTGCACTGGCTTGAAGGCTATTCGGGTACATATGGCTTGTTATAAAATGAGGGGAGAACTTTTGACGTATTTAAAACATTGTGCTAGGTTTTATTGGAGTTTTTCATTTGGGTTTTGGAGGTTTTGTTTGTATTTTTGGGGCAAAACACTCAAATGTAACATGCTGTCATTTTTGTCATGATCAGTCCATTAAAGCTGCATATCTTCCTCTTTGGTCGGACTTATGAGCGCATAAAACTGAAGCAGATGTCAGACCAATAACCAGGTGCATGCTGTGACATTCTGGCTGCTTTTGTAATTGTGAGGGAGGTTGGGTAAAGCACTTTGGAGTAACTTCTGTCACTTGTTGTGTTCAGGCTGCTGAATATGACTCACTGTGGACATAATGCAACCAGTTTCTTTTGTTACAGATAATCAGAGCATGTAAAGTTACTTTAAAAATAATTAAATTACATTTCCATGGCCCAGAAAAGTAGTTAGTTGTGATTTTTCTTTTTTTAAAAAGTAATTCATTAATTCTCTGATGATGCCAGCCACAGATGCTGGTGAAACGTCAGGAAGAAACTCTTCTAGAACATGGCCACATAGCCCGAAAAACCCACAAAAAACTATGGATGTCGGCCATGAAAGCCTTTGACTTCAAATTCATTAATTTCTTGGTATTAAGCAGTAGTGCTCAGAAGAAACAAATTACAACTAATGTAGTTATCTGTAACAAGTGTAACTTTTCTTATTAGGTAGAGTTACTTTAGAAGGTGCTATTTAAGGTCATTATTAAAGACATTTTGACAGGAATTTTTTGAGTTATATGCCATGCTGTTATTAAGTCTTACTTTCTGGAAAAAAGTAATGTGTAATTCAGTGAACTGCCTTTTCCAATAGTGTACGAATTCATGCCAGTAGTTGCGTTTTTAAATATTACAATGAGTAATGGGAATAAACTACTTGGAAAAAGCAATTTTCCAAGCTATGTTCAAAAGTAATTAATTTCTTGTAGCTATTTAATTTTTCTTTGTGTTGATTCTACGCTGGTTTGCAAGGATGTGATTGCTATGGTTGATCATTGCTGTCTTCCCATTCCTCCAAGAGCCAATCCAAGAGCCAGATAGAAATAATTTTGATAGGTTATGATGAATGTGCCTTCAAGTTGTTTCTGACTTATGTTGACCCTAAGGTAGGGTTGCCATAAGTCAGGAGCTCCAAACCGGGACAAATGTAGGACAAATGTAGGGCAACATTTTCAAATGTAGGACACATTTTTTAA
>NC_056522.1:365257612-365276746 GCF_019175285.1 Sceloporus undulatus | reverse complement strand
CATAGCAATGAAAACTTTGTGGGTGTGGGTGACAAGTTCAGATGGTCGTTGGAGGACAAGGCAGGAGGAAGGATGATGCCTACAGCCAAAGTGAGTAGATAACCATATGAATGAGTACTGGGATGTAATGTGGAAACCAGAAAGGAGATGTGATAAACTGGCCAAGAATGCCCTCACGAGGCTGGGGCATTAACTAGTGCTATAATATGTTGTGTGCCAGGAAACCAAAGCTTCTGTTCAACTCATTATTGATGGACTGCAGTTTGTGCATACACTTCAATTCTGCTATTTCTCTTTCCAGTCTTCTTTGTAGTATATATTTTTTTGTTCAAGGATCACTGTTCTAAAGTCCAAGATGGAATGCCCAGGAAGACTGAAGTGTTCTGCACAAAATATAGGTCTGTCCCTGGACTTTCCACTTTACCGCATGCATCTGAAGGAGACTCAAAAGCTCATCCTACTAACCTCTTTCAGTTAATGTTAACGATGCTACAATATCCCTTTGCATACTGATTTTCCAGACTAACACAACTATGCCTTTGAATGCTATGGACCTTATCGCACCAACAAAAAACCCAACTGCTCCCCAACAGGATACAGTTGCCTTATTGGTTGCTAGAGGAAATTGTTGCATGTAATTTGCCACTGATACCCAGGTGACTGAAACCCTGCATGCAGCCTGGGTCCCAGCCACACTCAGCCAATCACTTTTCAAACTCCAGGATCAGAGAAATGCAAGATATAGATCAATTTCACATATGCTAGTGGGCTTTATGTATTGGCGGAAGTGTACCGTGATTGAGTGCCAAGTTACATCATGTCCTACACTCTGTTGCAGACATCAGCACAGTAGTCACTGATGCAGAAAACTTCTATATGCATGCCTCACCTCCCACTGATGTCATCATGAGGGAATACCTTGCTCCCTGTTTGTGAGGTAGTAATGTTCTATTGCCAACAAGGCCGTTGTCCTAATCTGAGGAAGTATAGGATGTAGCAAAAGAGGCCGGCCTGTGGGCAGAGTTGGGGTGTCGTGTCCAGATGTGCAGCATCATGGCGCTCCTCCAGCACTGTGTTCAAACGATGCAGCACCGAAAGAGCCCCATATGGCCGCACCACCACGGCTATGGCACCCTTTCGAGGGCGCAAAAAGGAGCCCTTTTTGAAAGGTCGGATCAGGGCTGTGGCATGAGGTTGCTGCGACCCCGATCCAGTTAGGAAAGGGGCTGTCTGTCGAGCCCCTAAGTCATGCCACACCACAGAAAATTACTTTGTTGGGGGAAAGGTTCATACAAAGGGCCATTCAACAATGCAAGGCTCCACATATCATGAAAACTCCATCAAGGCAGAGGAGATACATGGACCAGATCCATGGCTGGAACTATCTAATGTTCTAAGGCTAAGGTAGGCAACACATACTACCAGTCCAGTTGTTTGTTACTGTGTGCCTTCAAATCATTTCCGACCTATGCTGACACCAAGACCCCAAGAAAAACCTTGGCATGATTTATTAAATGAGGCAGCCAGTTGACACTGATACTGCTATACAATACACACAGAGAATGTGCACTTGTTTTTTCATCTATCTATTCATCTAGCCAACCAGCCATTCATCCCTATTTATTTATTTCATTTATATGGTGACTTTCTCCATGAACAGGAATCAAGGCAGCTCACAACACAAATCATCTAAAACTGGAACAGTAAAATTTTAAACACAATTAATATCTTGTTCCTGAAAGCCCTCCAGAATTCTCCAGTAAAACCAGGCACACAGCCATGCCTTTATTTTACTCCAAAAACATGTTTTCTACAGAACAGAAGTGTTATTCTTCCCCATCATTTCTGGCTGCAAAAGTACCACTGACTTTCATTAGTGTGCTATGGAAACAGGCAGGTGAAACTGTTACTAAGATCAGTGTAGGAACTAAACCTGACACCTGGACCAACCAAAAATGCCCACACTTGTTATAAATTCTGTTCTTCAGAGGTGTGGTGAAACAGACATAGTTCCTCCATTCCATCTCTGCTTGTTTTTGCCTTATCAATCTTTATAGTTTATCATTTTGATCAACTGGGCTTCCTGGTTTGCAAACAGTATTATCTGGTCAGATCAACATCAGCATTCCCTACATTAATATCTTTCAACTGAACTTTTCAGAAGAATGATATGTCAGGAAAATAAGCATGTACCTTTATAGTTATTTACATACTGATTATGTAAAAAAATCCTTGTATAAGCATATCATGTTACATAGACATTTCCAGTACATGATCTTTCATAGACGTTAACTTGATATAAAGGAATAGTTTCCATACTTGTAAGGCACATAGTACTTGTAGTACATTTCAGTACTAAGGAACATCACCTTACACAGTATTTGTAGCATATACATATCATATTTCAGCTGTTGATGGATTTCACATCTCATACAGAACATTTGCATATGCTTCAGTATTTGGTAGCATTTCAACATTTCCAATACAATGCATTAATTTTGCATAGCTATCACTATTGTTACAGAGAATATTTTTAATTCTATTTGTGCAAAGTATTTCGAACTCTGCCTGTGAACTAGCATTTCAATGTATTCAAAGTGTTCTTATCCTGTTTTAAAGGTTGTATTTAACCAGGATCTTCTAATTCTTCTGTGTCTTCAGTGTGGCTGCCAAGAGCTTAATACCCTAGCATCTTTTAAAAGGAATTTACTATCCATTTCCAACCATTAAACTTGAGAACCACGCTTCTCAAAACAGATGATTCTGGGAAACTTTCGTGCTCAGGTTTTCAGCTACCTTTATATGTACTGCCCACCTCTTAAAGAAGTTAATTCTCCTTGAATTCACTAATCACTTTCCTCTATTTTGTTTTACCTAAGGGCTAGCTGGATAACCTGGGCAGACTCCTCTAATTTCTATCTTTCTCGTGTACTTCTGGCTCTACATCCAGAGAAGAATTCCTAAACCTGCATATTAACATTTCTTGTCTGGTTCACACAATGTAGTAGCCAAACTTCAGTTAACAAAGCCTCTGATAAGAACCTACTTTTTTTTTTACAGTTTTTTTTTACACCCAATCACCCCTTTCCTTTTGTTCTCCGAGTGGACTTTTTTTTCTTTAGAAGCTTCAAACTGGGATGATGGTAAACAAGGGCAGGCTTTCAGTCTTGGGTTTGCAGGAGGCATAAACAGGCAATGAAGCTTTGCTGGGAAACAGCAGAGAATTCTACTTTAGCTGATCCTCCTGTAACTGTGTGTGCTGCCTACAAAAGGCAAAATGAATGGCATCTGCTCCAGGAATCCCGTACTGGCATTGTGAACAGTCAGCCAAACAAAGAGAGAAAACAACAAGTAGATAAACTATCTAATCTGGACTCAAAATTTATAAGTCTGGACACCAATGCAGAAGAGATCACAATTAAAATGCCAGCTGGTGAAGGAAAAAGTCATCCCTGGATCTTTTAGAAGGCGAGGGGGCATTAAAAGATTCAAAATGATTTTGTTTACCTATGCATAGCTTATCTAATGTTTGCATGTTGTGGTTTCTTAAATAAAGATTTGCTGAAACTTGTTGAACTGGTCTTCTTTCGGGTGCAGGAATTTACTCTTATTCCTTCCCTGTTATTTCTGCATCTAGTACTTTTCTGCTTCAGAAGTATGTCCAGGATCCCATCTACGTTGTCTACTGAGGTGACCTTACCTTTTTCAACGTTTGATTTCTAAATGCAAAGCATGAAATGCAAATGTGATATTATTTTTTATTGATTTCATTATATAGACTTATGTGTATGTCCATAAGATTAGGAAGAACGTATCTTACCCCTTTCCTTCATTTCTAGGCTTATCAAACCAATGGAGTCAGAGCGACTGCGGACACTGTACATCTCTGGACGTATGCTGTGGGGTCCCCAACAATTTGACTAGAAATCTAAGGATGAAAAGAAAAAAGAAGCAGGGAAATGTGGTTAACATTACCCGTGTCGCGGTGAGGGAGCTAGCATGCAAAACTAGCAGTGGACCGCCTAAAAGGGTTAAAATTATTTGGTAACAAACAGACAAGGACATGAGGGAAAAGATAAGGAATGAAAGGAACAGGTAGTGGATTAGGAAGTTAAGGTGAAAAAGTTAGATCAAGAAATGAGATGAAACAGAATAGTGCAGCACTAGAGAGTAAATGAAAAAGGATCTTGGGTGTCAACGAATTATCACCGCTACGATCCCATGCAGGCCAAGAGGATCACACTATAGAGCCCACATAAATCCACCAGAAATAAGATCTGGAACATCAAACCGCCCAAATATGTGTTAAACATACTTAGTTCGTTTATCCCATAAATTTTCACAACCATCTAACCATTTATAAAAACCTCAGCCATGCACACACAAGACAACCAAGAAGTAGCATAGCAAAAGCTACAGGGATGAAACATAGACAAAATATTTGTAGTAAAAACAAACATGTTTATACTTAAATATTACATACAACAAAGTTTAATAATATGTAAGACTAAATATTATTGATAAACTCTACTATTTACATTGAGAACAAAATGCTATCAATAAACTTTACTAATTTATGTTGTTTCTGTTCTTCGAGGAACTGCTCCACCTTAGTCAGTTTGATTTTCCTACCTGGAAACATTATGCATTGCCTCTCAACCAATGTAATTAGGACCAATTTTCCTAATTATATATCCTTTCAACCCTATTAATTAGTGCAGAATACCTCCACTGGTTAGAAGTTCTATGGACTGAACAAAGTTTCTCAGTATTTTTACAGTGCATTTTCCATTTCTGTGAATCACAATCTAAGTAGGATTAAGTGTGAGGCCCACTTCAATATTCCTTGAAGTTGTCTGGTCATAGAACTGATTAAGACAAAGCAAAGAAGTAGTCACTAAGTGCCTCCGCTGAAAGATTCAGGCTTCCTGAGACAAAGCTGTCTTCTGTTGCTGGTGATGACAAAGCTTTCTTGAGCATCTATGGTGTGATTATCATTTTCTTGCTACCTCTAACAGCTTCTGCCTTTGTTGATTTTCGCTACATTTGTCATAGCATCTAGAGTCGATAGGCCCCCCAGGGCCATCCCCTGCACTACTAAGGACACTATCAATGAGGCCCCATTCTTTCACCACAATTGTACTTGTTGAAAGAAACCACTTACACCGTTTTCGTGGACAGCCTATTACCCACGTCTTATTAATAAATGATTTATTTAAATTTATAACACTTATTTAGTAAAATGTTTATTTATTCACTTGCCGGGTCGAGCCGGCGCGGCAGGCACAGCTCCTCCCGCCTAGCCCCAGAGCCAAATGAAGGTCTCCCTTCATTTTAACTGCAAATCACCTGGACTTTGGCGGGTGGGAGAGAAAAACTAGAAGTATCCTGACTGGCGTTGATCCTTCCCCATTGCCATGTTCCCTTCTGCTTTTGTGTCCTATCTTTAGAATGTAAACTGAAAGGCAAGGACGAAGTAGCCAGTGGCAAATTTAACAATCGAAAACTGCCTGTGAAAAGCCTGCGTGGCTGAAGAACGGGGTTGGTCTAAAGTTCTTAACTAAATAAATTATTTGAGTATAATTTTCAGTTCAGTTAGTTATCTGCACAGAATGAGAAGGGCGCATCTTGATTATTGGCTACGCCGCAGAATCTCTTGGGCCCGTTCCACTATCTAATAATTTCATTCTCAGCCACAGAAGGAAACTTCAACCAAGATTTAGATCGAACCAGCCGAACTCAAACCCATTTAACAATTAAACAATTTTGTAAGGAACCTGAACAATAATTATATGAATGCTATTGACACAGACCCACAACAGTCAGTCATTCCTGAAAGAGACTTGCTGCGGTTGGAAGAGGGAAGGGGGCAAGGGAGATTTTGTAAATATGCTGCAGAGATGTGCCACGCTGCCAACCCTGTTTCTTCAAGAGGTGCTGTTTATGGCATTGCACAGCACTTCAATGGCTGTTTTCTCAACTTAATCACTGTTATCTTAATTCAGACAATATTGTTATTTCATAAGATCATTGCTGAGTTCCCGATCCTGGCTAGTACTGCTACTTGCAGAGCAATCATGTTCCACGCTCATGGACATTTATGGAACAACAACAAGCAGAAGAAACTTGTCATGAATCCAGCTTTTCCTAACTGATAACATATCCATTTGTCACTAGCTATTTCTAGAATGATAAAACCTTCACCATCAAGCTCTATAAAAAACAAAGCTATGTGCCTTCCGCCATCCCCAGAAATCTGCCAGAGAATGCTTTTAAATAAAAATTGCTCTGGATTCTACTTATAAAGCCAAAACAGAATTGCCTGTACCAGTGCACTTGTTCCCTACTAAGTAAAGAAAAAGGCTTCAGCCAGGAAAAAGGTGCAGGCGAGAAAGAGAACGAAGACAGAACAAAAACAGTTGCAGATATAAACAATGTTCCGAGGATTAATGCCAAGTATTTCAAGCCAAGAATCTAGAGCAGTCCTTTTCCTATTCATGAGGATGCCAGAGTCTGACAAGGTGTTTTCTGTCCCCAAGCTCACCCATCGCAGAGAAGTGATCACGCCCCCACACAGATCTAGCCTGATAGCAAGAGCACTTCCGTCAACTTCTGGTTCTTTTACTTCCCCATCCATCCGCAAGGAATCTTTTCACAAATACATCCGACTTATATAATCTTCCTCCCCCACTGCTGTCTGTTGGTGTGAACATCGTGACACATTGTATGAATCTTGACAGACATTGTTATAAGAGGAAGCATACTTGTTCCTTTTTTTTTTTTGTGTATCAGGGATCCATGACTGCAAGAGTCTAGGGTTCTCCTTTGAGGTCCCTTCTGGTTTCTAAGCGACTATGTCTGTCCTACAGCAACATAGCCAATTCATTTCCCCCTTCTACAGTCCCTTGCTGTTGTTCTACAACACAATTATGTGCAAGCCATCAAATCTCCTCTTTAGACGGGAGCGTTTCTGTTAAAATAGACGCATACCATGAGGTATGGAATTAATAGATTTTAATCAGAAGGTTCACATAACACTTATACCCTCTTACAGATGGCATGAAATCATGAAGCTCTCACAGTATGCCAAAAAGACCATGAATTCCTAGCTACAAATAGGCCACCTGTTTTTAGTAAGGATGGTAATCCTCCTGTATCCATCTATAAGCCATTTACTTATAAGGCCAATGTAGTATTATTAGCAGAAAGAAGGCAAACCACTTGCAATTATTAACCAGATGGATGCCTAGGGTGGGACGTGCTGAAAGACACGCTGTGTAAGTATTGCCCTACCTACTCCTAAATTCAGCTAGCTGGGCAATTACCCTCAAGTGTGATTATAAGGGTCCCATTCCATTCAGTAATCCTAAAGATTCAACTGTTTTCGTACCTGCATGAACAAAATACTTTTTCCGAATTTTCTCCTTATTGGCCAGTTACAAGAGGGTTTTTAGAAATTGATTTTTATACCGGAATCATGTTAATATATATTTGCTGACTCAACTGCCATCAAGACCAGCCAGCATGGCTAATGTTGTGGAATTTGGCTTTAAAATTCAGCCTCTTTGGAGGGAATTACAACTCTACAACCTGCATTACCCATTACTATAGGGAATGAAGACAAGGAACGGCTAGGATTTTAAGCCAATCTCCTTCTTATGGACATGTCTCAAATATTTAGCCACCCAATGAGAAATAGAAACTAAAAGCTTGTGTTTTTCCATCCCCTGATATGACTGAAACGATTCAGATCACAGGTCATACCTCAACCAGCCTGAGGCTCGCATTCCCACTTCATACCAATAGGCTGGATATAATTGTGTTGCGAACTGGGATCGCAAAGTAGTCGGCACAACTCTTGGCCGTTGATTGTCGCAGACATCAGGAATACTGTCAAAAGGTAAGTTCAGAGAAAACACTTTAGGCGACCGCTTCAATTAGATCACTACACTTTGCCTTAAGAGACAAAAGGACAAAGAGACACCATTCCTCAAGAAATATCCATTGACTATCTCTCATTTCGACCTTGTAAAGAGCACATTTTAGGAGCCTGAGGAAAGGGAAAATTCATGCTCAATGTACAGAACCACGAACAAAAGGCAGGCCTACTGAAGGAAAGAAGCCAGCTTGTTTCTACTGCTCCAGAGGCTAGGGACACCAAGATATGGATTCAAATTACAGGAAAAGAGATTCTACCAAAACATAGGAAGTAAGAACATTATTTGATAGAAAGAGCTGTTCCTGATGGAGTCTCTTTGGAGGTTTTTAAACTGAGACTTGAATGGCCCATCTGTCCCAAGACAAGCTTTGACTGTGTATTTCCGGTATGGGCAAGGGGTTGCGACTGGATGGCCCTTGTGGACTGGGATGGGCCCTTTTTTAATAGTCTTAAAATCATAACACAAAGACAAACAGAAACCCACAACACAAACTCTCTACCTGCTCGCTTCTTATGACCATTGCTAGCAACAGCACACAAAGTCTGGTGCCATGATGTGCAGAACTCGTGGCAAAATTTGTGGCCTGATCATCTGTGTCTTTATCCCTGTCCTGCTTGCGTTCTCACTGCGTAATAGACAAGTGTACTCGCAAATGACGACTCAGAGCTGGAAGATTTAAATTGTGGAATGTTCACAACGACAAAAGCACAGCCAGGACTGAGATACTCTGATGCAAGGGCTTGATCTAGCCCAATATTCCTGGTTCCCACAGTAGCCAATTAGATAGTCAATCCACTGATGCTGACATAATTCAAGCCAGTGGTCAACCTCTGTGGAGGCCAAAGGCTCTTTTTGTCAGTTGGATAAACTATTCTGGGAAGCACCATGGCCCAAGTATTGCAGGAGCTGGTGAGCCTAGAGGATATCGCCGCAGTATGGACCTGCCCCAGTATGGACTATTAAAAAGAAGAAGGAAAAAATGGGAAAGAATGCATACAAATTGGGTGGAAGGAGTTTCTGAAAGAGGAGCAAGTGTGTGTAGGTTCTTTCGAACATAAACATATTTTATCATATGGTGATTAGGAAATTAACAACACATGCGCAATCCCATGCAGGTAATGTGTTATTGAAAAGGGTATAATTCATTTTAATGCATGCAATGGAATGTTAACTAAGTCAATTAAATCGTCCTTTTCAAACTCGAAATTAATAAGTCTTTCACAGAGCATGAATTGAAAAATGCATAGTATAGAGTGCGATTTAAATCCATGTATGGAATACATACGGGTTAATTGTAGTGAATCAACTTGAGACACCCATTAGTCTGTAATAAATTAGATTTTGCTACTGATGGTAGGAACCGCGACAGATCAGCAGCAGTGTGTCAGAAGCAAATAGTCAATAGCAATAGACAAATTAAATTAATTAAATTAACATGCAAAGCAGCAAATGTAAAAGAGTTTGCGCGGATTACACAAGGAATTGATGGAAAGGCCATGTGAACACGTTTGCAACACCAAAGGCAGTCGGTGTTTGACTGGAAACTGTACAAGCTAACCGACAAGTTCATAATTGCTCTGTATTACAAATGTTTACACGTAATGCCACCATTTTGCAGGTAGACAACTGGCTAGCTCATAACAAGCATTCTGTGGTATATTTCATAGTTTTGCCACAGAAGGTCAGTGTCAAACTGCACCAGACCAATTTTTGGCCAGAGAGTGGTTTACCTAGGTGCCAATTCCCATGGATTTGTTTAAATATTCAGATCGGCTTGTGTCGAATCACAATTCGGTTTGTTTAAACCCACTCTGATTGTTTCCCACTTGGGAATACGTATTTGGAATCGATTACCTGGGGGGGCCATCGATTTTCTTCCCCATTATACCTGCATTTTCCCACTCCTTTTGGGATCGGAATCGATTTATTTGACCAACATATATCTGACAAGGTTCATAATTTTACCTACCCACCTTGCTATTACACAAAAAGGAGCATGTGAGGAAGGTGGAAAGAACACCCATCTCTCACTATTGCCGTCTAATCTCATTTGGGCTCTACTGGTGTTTGAGTAGGTGGTTTCCCCAAACATACTAGCTAATACCAAACAATACTGTTTTAATGGTGGTTGGTAAAAGCACAATGGTGTGGGAGCAGAGCTGCATTCCCATGCTCCTGTGAATTAGCAAATAGATCTAAAACAGGCGACACATCATCATACCAGGTACTTGTAAATGAAGAACGAACATCGCTTTTACAATGTGCCATAGGTAAGCCACATGCCACACAAGCAGGCAAGTGTGCAGCCATACATCACACATATATAAACATTGGATCCTAAGCTTCTGATGAAACAAGGCAAAACAACTGAGGAAACTGTGTTGTATATCTACATTAAAATACGTGTTATCAATATGTCGACGCTTTTCCCATTAAAAACATCCTGAAAAACAAATCGCAGAAAATAGTTGGTTTTCCATATAAAAATTATTTTTATCTTAATTGTGATATTAATTGTAGTTTTCAAGGGTTATTTATGTTATATCTGATCCATTGGTTTGTGACAATTGTAAACTGTAACTGCATATTTTTATGTTTTTATTTTTCTATCAGGTTACGTATTATGTTATGTGTAAATATTTGGTTTTGATGTGGACCTGTGTCGGAGGGGTTGTGGGAAAGAAATTTTCTATGCAACCTTGTATACTGACTTGTATACCGTTCTTGTCTGTTTTCCTTACTGGACTGACCACTGTATTGGGATATTGCCTTCATTGTTTATTGTCTGCTTTACTATGGCTGGGGCTGGCTGAAGGGAAAGGATTAGTTTTGTTTTGTATTGTAGGTTTTTATGTGTTACTTTCCACTGTTGTGTAGAGCCGCCCGGATTCCTCATTAGATTGGGGAGGGGAACAAATAACTATTATTTAGTTATTCATTCATTCCCAATTTATTTATATTATCAATCATATTTAATAAAGGTCACCACAAATGTTTATTTCAGTGTGAAAAATCAAGCACCACATTCCAGCTTGGGGCAGAATGCAAGCTCTAAAATAGCATTGTAAAAATTATGATCTGTCCTTTGCTTATAACTATGCACATGACATTGGAAAGCTTGGGTCAAGAACTCGTGCTGTGACATAACATAAAGACACTCAGCTGTCGTGTGATCCAGTCTGATGCAATGGAAGAATCCAGGATGCATTAAAATCATCACTCAACAAAACATCTAACCGGTTTTCACATAGTGTGATTAACTTATCCCTCCGGAGAGATCCTTTGTTAATGTCAGACCAAGGCCTGAGCGGTTGCTAAAAACCAATGGACACTTCCTCTACACCAGCATCTTGATTTTTCTTTACTTTCTTCAACTAAGAGTACCACTCAAGCAATTTTACAACAGCATACTACAACAATCACGTCTGTTCATGTGTTTTTTTTAATCTTAGCCAACAAAAAACTATTAATTAGCACAGTGTATCACTGCCACCATTTTAAGGACAGATGGCCAGGTTTTTGTTAAAGGACCATGCCTTCTTCCAGGGACAGCCACTGAACAAGTCTGTAGTGTAGCTACACCTCAGGCACAATTAAAATATCAGGGGACAACAGCATGTTACCTCACAGTGATAGCATTCCAGCTGGAACATCCTCCTCTGTGAATGGCACCAAGAATTCAGCTTTAGGACCCAAAAAAAAAAAATGCCAGACTGCGCTCTCCTGGGCTCGTTGACCTAGTTCGGTGTTCCAGATTCTGTGATGGTCCTTTTCTTGCAGCGGAGGAATGCAGTGACAGTTGGAAGCAGATGGCTTTGGCAAAAAAGGAATGAGAAGGGAAGCAGTGAGTGCAGCCAGTAAGCGGGAGCTGCTAATCTTTAAAGTCAAATTATTTTGTTCAAGTACAATCAGATCTCTCCCAGGATACAGATTATTCAGGCTTCCTGCTCAATAGTTCGTCTGTGATTCAGACCTGTTTTTGCTTGGGGGGGCGAGTTTATCAGGATCGAGGAATGACTTGAGCAAACTTCTCTCACAATAAATCTAGAATAGGTCTACGGTGGCGTCCATCCAAGGATAGAAATGGTTTTCTACTTTTATTCCATGGCCCTGTTGGACATACTTGGCAAATAAGATCCATTTACTGCCAATGTATTCTTTCTGTGTCCAGGTTCTCAAACCCTTTGTAATGTTATCACTGGGTTCTGCCAGGCCACGCCTAGGTTCTATCTGACTGCAGTTTGAGATTCCTGCAATTCTCCCCAAGACCATCTGCAAACACCAACACTGCTGAAAGCAATCACAGCGGCTACATGTCAAGTTCTGGTGAGTATGCGTTAACCCTGAATGATGGTCGCCCCAATCTTCATATTTATGTAAAGTATGCTAGTTTAAATACCCTCATCAACTCGTGGAGTGATAAATTTTAGGGTGAATTAGTCGCAGTAGTTTACGGCTGACTAGCAGAGTAAGAAATCCCATTTCTTCATTCCGTTCATGTACCTAAAAAAATGAATTAAGAGATGATGCGGACTTAGCACAAAAGAGTTTGATTTGATTATATATTGAATTTTGGGGTTAATATTATGGATTTCTTAAGTTCTTCCATACAAAATCCTTGATTTACAACTCTTTGGGCTCACCATGTTGCCACCCTCAACATTAAAAGATTCAAAACAGAGTATTGAAACAAGAATTAGCCAAGCCCTTGCAAATTATATAACTACCTATGCTTAGAAACAGCATGGATTGTAATAGTTTTGAGTGTGATTATTCATCTGGAGACCAGGATTTTAGTTCCTGCTCAGCCACCAGGAAAAAACCCACTGGGTGAACCTTGGGACAAGTCACAACTACGTATTCAGCCTCCATGAGAACGGTACAAGTCAAACCTCCAACCTCTGAACAAACATCGTTGGCTCCAAGAAAACCTTGTGATAGGGGTTGTCTTAAGCTCAACTATAAATCAGAAACCTATTTGAAGGCACAAAGCAAACACATTGCTAAACACAGGGCAACCAAATACTCTATCATGGTTAGCTTGCAAACATGAAATGTGGATTCAGAGACGGGGCAAGTCTTCTGGATTCTTCTCACTCACCAACTCGGGCGAAAGAGCTCAAGAATGACCATAAAGCATGAAATTGGTGAAGTAATCAGGCCAGTGTCACCCTGGTTAATCACTCCCACAAGAAAGAAAAGCAATGGAATAAAAAGCGGCGAAACCACCGTTTAATCTTGTGTTTTGTGTGTTCAGAAGCTAAGAGATAAATTTCTTGAAGCAAAAAATATTAACCATAACTAAAAAGAAGAAGAAAGTAAAACTCCTGGGAAGCGGCAAAAGTGTAAACAGGACTCTGTGTTTAATGAGGTGCTTATCAAGTAGATTTCCACATTTAGAACGTTGCTTTGCTTTGCATCGACCAAGTGCATTGACTCAGTTCATCGCCTCTAATGGCTAGGAGCCCTTGGTGGGCAGTGGTTTTAAATGCCTGTACTGCAGACACTCCTCAAAACCACACGGTTGCCGAGTTCAATACAGCACAAGGGCTCAAGCTTGATCAGGCTTGAATCTTCAAGGTCGTTACACTGAGTACTCAGCTTCGTTGGGGGCAATTACGCTACTTTGTAAACCGCTTCTTTTTAGCGATTTTAGTTTAATTATGAAGCAGCATTAACTGACAAACTGTTAAGACAGGCTATGCTTCAGTGGTAGGGAATTGCTTGATAGAGAACGGTCCAAGTTCAAGTCTTGGCCATCCTCATGTGGGCCAGAACTCTCTGCAGGGGTTTTGGAAGGCCTGTTTGTCAAACGGAAATCTGAAGAGCCACATGTTCCCTACCTTGCGAGTAGAAACTTTAGATTAGACAGGGCGCAATGATTTGACCTGGTGCAGCTACCACATTCGAAGTTTACAGTTGTTGTGTCGAAATCATTATTATTGACAATAAGCAATTGGGGAATAGACTTTCTTCCTGGAAGTCTAGTCATCTCATTGGTGTCTCTTATTAGTTTGTCTCACTTTCATTTACTGCCACAAGATTTGTGATGGCCATCAGCTCTAAGCTTTAAAAACATGATGGGGACCTTCACATCAGAAGCAGTATGCTTTCGTGTTATCATTTGTTAACCTAATATGAGTTAGAGAGATTGCACTCAGTCCTGCTGGTTGACTTCCTAGATGTGATTCACCACATGCCAACCGAATCTTGTGACTGCATGGAATTTGTCCTCATCAGCATAACTCTAATTCTGTCCCAACCAATTTGTTGGAGAGTGAGGAGGGGGACAGAGTTTGGGGGAAGAGGAAGAAGGATGACAAGAAATATAAAACTAGTCAATAAACACTGTAGCAGAGGGATGGGAAGAGAAGCAGCACCACAAACTATGACACTTAGAGTTGGGTACTGAGTGTACTGATGCAGAATCTGAAATTGTTGGCACACCAATGGGTCGGTATATTCCTAATGGTTTTGCAGTTTGCAGTAGGCTAAACAGTAACCATTATCAACAAATGTGGCGCAGGAAAAGAGTTGTATTCAGTCTGAATGATTTGAATTTGTGTAGGTCCCCTAATGAACCACAAAAACACAATGGTCTGTCAACACTCCGGGTTCTCATATCATTTAAACCTGTCACAGGAAAAACCTTAGAGCTCCTTTTTGCTGTCTGTTGTAAATTTCTGAGTACCATTGCCTCTGACCCTTGGCAGTACTCACACAGGAAAAAAAAGTCTCTAATCCAATCTTGACTGAGCATTGAATGGTAAAATAAAACCAAAGCAATTAACCATTCAAGAACCATTATGGATGGCGGAAATAATTGAATGTATTCTTACCTAGTGGACGTTCTGCACACAAAAATACAAAGTTGCCAATACTAAAGGATTCCGACAGAGCAAAAAGAAACAAAGCAGCTATGTTTGTATGTATATATACAGTGAATGAAATGATACAGCATCCTGTTTCACCCAGTGGAAGTTTTAAGACGATGACTAAAACAGTCTTTTTTCAAAACAAGAGATCAACCGGCGCTCCCTTGCCAAAAGGCTAATGTTGGAACCCAGAGCATATTAGATTTAAAGTGAGGTATTTACCACAGTATCCAACAGAGAACTTGGTATTTTCCAAAAGGGAGAAACATATTGTTCTTGATTGAACTACTGATACACAAAGGACAAGAAACGGCAGCAAGACATTACAATAATGTGCATGAAGCCCATTGGATCAGTAATTCACGAACCGAACCATTGTGGTGCATGGTTGAGCCCTGGACTATGATTGCCGAGACTAGGGCTAAAATCCTTGCTCAGCCGCCTGGGTGACCTGGGCATGACACACTCTCTCAGGTCAAAGTGAAGGCAACGACCTTCTGACCAACTATTTACCAAAGTGGAAAAACTCCATAATAGGTTTGTCCTAGGGTTGCGTAAGTCAGAAATGACTTGAAGGAAAACAACAACACATTCAAGTAATAATCCAGGAAACATTTATATTCATTCACAACAGACAGTTTGCCACCGGGTAATGGTGATAAGGAAGGCATCACCCAAAACACTTTGCACAACGCCATACACAATCTGTCTGACCCCAGTGAGCGTCCAGGACCCAGGATCCAAACTGGGTCATATCCTAAGTCCACTCCACTAGTTATAACCCTCTGGTAAATGCCAAAAAAGCCTGGGTTTAGGCTTGTGCAATGTCAAATCCGAAACTTTGTTTTTTTTCTGACTGTACACAACTGACTTGCAAAACCTTACTGAACAACTTCACACGGCTATGTGCTGCCGCAGTACTTGCTCGTAGTTGGCAAACTGCTAGTAGAACAAGCACAAATCTCCCAATTCTCCACTAGCATATACAAAGATATAACCTTTGCACAATACTACACAGATTACTGTTGGTGGTACAATTTACTCCACATGTCCTTACTGTTTCAAGATCTGGTTCTCTTATTACTTCTTCACCCTCAGACGACAATGACAGGAACAACCTACATATAGTTAAGAAAAGAAGGCAGTGTTTCCACAACTGTCATTCATGGGTATATCATGGACAATATCCATTTGCTTTTAAATCTGTTCTAAATCTCTCTGTATAGTAAGAAATAAATGGTTGGAAAAATCAATCTTCATTAAAATAAGCATGTTGGTGGCAAATATCTTAAGCAATTATATCTCTACCCAACACATGGTCATTTTTTTTTCTTCCCTCTCCCCCTCCCGAGTTGTGATTATGACTATGCACCCTGAAATCCCAAATATGTTCTCCATCTCAAAATCAGCCGCTTTAAATTTCATCAGGGGGTTCTGTGTTCTGCAATAATTGCATAAACACATTATGCCCAGCGAATGCCACTTGGATTTCATACCACAAGAGAGGAGGAAAAGATCTCCAACCCAGAATGTCCAAAGACCATAGACGCCGAATGCTACCTAGACCAAATCCACGGGTGATGAAGCACTGTCCAAAAAGTTAATTTCCATCTTCTCTCGGGCCTGGGAGGTGTTGGGTTCCCAATAGTGTTGGCAATGAGAATCAAATTAAGATGACTTCACCATTGTGTTCTAAGATTGTCCCCAAAAGATGCATATGGGCATATTACAAGCAGAAAAAACACAACGAACAGTCACATATGTGCTCCAGCAGAGCAGATAGTACAGAGTACCTTCTTACCCTTACTGGAGGTAATTACCTAATAAAATGACAAAACTGATAGCCATTTCTAGTCTTATTCCCATCAAAAAATTAAAGCCTGGACAAGGTAGATCAGTTTCCAAAACCATTGCCCTGACAAAAGGAAAAATCCGTTTTTTGAGACCGCTCTCTAAACTGCCCTGGCTCAGTGGTATTTAAATCCTGCGAACTGTGTAGTTTGTTGTGGCCACCCAGCTCTGAAGGTCTAGGCTGGTATCTCACAAAACTAGTTGCCAGAATTCCCTAGCACTTGAGCCAGGCCAGTTAAAAATGGTGTCAAACTGATTTATTTCGCAGTCATGTTTTGGTACCTAATTGCACTGGTGGCGGGTCGCAGAGCATTGCTAACGTAAGCACCGGGGGCAACAATCTACCCACTACTTATGTTCTATTTATTTTAGTGTGATTGCTGTTTAACTGCCCTTGAGTTAACTTCGCACCCATGGCCCCCCTGCTGAATGTAGACTGAGAATTCCAGATTCCCTTGTCCTCCACTGCTTGCTTTAGTTCCTGCAAAACTCATACCTGTGATTCCCTAATAAGAGTCATTCCAATCCTAGCATGCAGCCTTCTCTTTTCTACTTCTCCTCCCTCTTTCCCAACATTATTTTTTTCCAATTGGTCGTACCTTCTCATGGATGGGTCCAAGTACAACAGCCTCACTTTTCATCTTGGCTTTTTCAAGGGAAAGGGCATTCTGGGCTTGATCTGACTCTATGCCCAATTTGTTTTTCTTTTGGCTGTCGTGGAATCTCAGGCATCTTCCCTTCCACAATCTCAAATGAATTGATTTTCTTCCTATCTTCTTCTAACTGTCCAGCTCTTCACTCCCTAAACCATAGTAACGGGACGAAACAATTGGCTTGATGATTCTAAACTGTTGTAATGGCTTTATCTCTACCATTTAAGGATCTTTCTAGATCTTCCTAGCTGCCTCCACATTATAATCTTCCCTGATTTTCTGGTTGCAGTCCCCATTTCATCAATGTTTGATCCAGATAGGATATGAAAAACTTTATTTTACCTACGTCCCATAGTGCATTGTGTAGATTCGCCGTGGTCATTATTTGCTGTCTTTATGTTAAATAGTAGGCACTGCCTTTGACACTTATTTCTTTCATCTTCATAGTAGTTGTTCCAGACTCTTTGGGTTTTATGTAGTATATGCTGTCGTATGATTGTTGATTGTTGATATTCCTTACTCCTATTTAACCCTCTAATCCTTCTGTGGCAAGCCTGCTTTCCTTACAAATATGTTATGCATATAAGATGAAACAGGTAAGGTGCAAGATTTGCGATGATTGCCTGATAATTTCCAACTGGGAAACTATTCTGGTTTTCTATGTGGTAGTGTCTGTCCGTAGCATCTTTTTAACTGGTAATTTCTCATCAGGACTTAAGGTGTTGGCCACTCCAATGTCTTTGAGGGCATTCCCTAGATTCATGGTCTTTTGCAGTCAAGCAACGGCGTTGCTCTATAATCTATAAAACACATGCTGATTTTTTTTGGAATTGATTGGTGCGACGAAATTTAGCAGTGTATATTTGCCAAGTGTGGTCTCTAGGCCTCTCCTCCTGAATCCTGTTTGTAACTCTGAGATTCCTTTAGCGATGTATGGTGGTGGAGTCTAGGTGAGAATTTTTAGCATGATTTTGCTTGCGTGGGAGATTAGTGCTATGGTCCTATATAGTTGCTGCCCTCTTTTGTGTCTCCTTTTTTGATTTGGGGGGATTTTGTACACAGAGCTTCAGGTGTGATAGCCATGTTAACATACTTGAAAAGAATATAATATTAAGATGGCTTTTTCGGGGCTTGTTTTCTATGTCCAAGCGACTATATAATAATAATAAAATAAAATAAAAAATTATTTTTATACCGCCCTTCCCATGATCAGGGCGGTTTGCTACACATAATACCGATACACCAGTACACTTAAAACACCGTGCATAATAAACAGTACAAATAACCACAATAGACACTTTACAAATACATTAAAACCACATTTCATGGCCAGCCGACCACCTGCTGCCAGACGGGGGAGGAAAAGCATAACCTCGGATCAGCGTCCGGGCATCCGGGAATTGCTGACATAAAAATAAGACGAGAAGGTTTTGAGCGCTCATTCTTAGAACTGGGCACAGGAGAGTGGCCGAGCCGGCGAGCTCCTATGGGCAGCCTGGTTCCATGAGGGTTCGGGGGCCGAGATGTCAAGAACAGGTCTTCCTCGCTGGTGAGGTGGAGCTTGCTAACGCTTGCCCCCGGGATACCTCAATAGTCGCCGTCTCTGCGGCCCAGAAGATGTTCTGAGTGTGCGGGGCGGATGTATCTGGTACGGAGAGCGGCGGGTCCTATACGGTTATCCTGTGGGCCCCACAGCCATCCTTTTAGGGCTTTACTAGGTATCACTTGACCAAACACCTGTATTGCGCCCGGCCGAGTAAGGCACCCCTTTCCTCCTCTTTCTCTTTTGTTCTTGTCTGTCCTTTCCTCCTTCCC
>NC_056522.1:365244526-365257587 GCF_019175285.1 Sceloporus undulatus | reverse complement strand
TTTGAGAACTAGCTGCCTTATCAGCCCTTTGGCTGCTTTCCCGGACACCTGCAAGTCAGGTTTTGCCTTCACACCTCCTAACACATTCTAGGAGACCTGCTTTTGACTTGCCTTTACTCTCATCTTATCACCATTACCTTATGTTTTGTTGTCTTTTTGCAGCCCAGACAACTTTCTCTATGACGGTTTTAGAAGTTTGGGTATATATATATAGAGAGAGTGCATGTGCCTGCAATGTTGAGTGCGAGGTCAGAATGACATTAAATGTAGGCCTGGTTTCTCCCAACCAGCACAAACACATTTTATCAATTGCTGCATGATCAGATAGGTAAATCCTATTGAGTCAATGGATCTATTCTAGGTAGGGTCAAAAATAAAATTCAGGACACAGAAATTTGGCACAAATAATTAGATACAGAAATTATATACAATGTAATTGGAGCTGTCAATATTTGCTGGATATAATTTTGCTCTGACCTCATGTCCAACACCCCACCTAAACCATATGTGTACTTGAACCTCTAAGATCTGAGGAAATGAACTATAACCCATGAAAGTTCATGCTATAATAAACTTGCTAGCCTGAAAGGAGTCACATGGCAATTTGTTTTGATGCAAAAAACTAACCATAGCTTACTCTTTGAAAACTGTTCAAATGCAAGAGTACATTTTAACAACTGGTCATAAATATTCCATTTCTCTATCACGTGGGAAAACTACAGATGTGCTGAGAGGCAAACTTGTACTCTGATACCGGAATACTCTTCTTTTTATCTTCTTTTTTTATTACCTACCTTTTGTTTATACCTTCCAATATGCTGCAGAGGCCATAGCTAATCTCTGACACATTGAAAAACTTCTGTCACTGTTTGCCTTCCAATGGCAACCAGAAATGTAATGGGAAAAAAATCAGTGACCTGTTGCATTCTTAGGTTAAGCAAATTGTTGCTTTCCTTGAAATCCATAGAAATGCTGTCAGTTTCTTTTATGACATATTCTTCAGGATCCATACTATAGGGCATAATGAATGTTGCTAGTCCCTGACCCAGAAAATCATATATTTATGTATTTGGAAACACTATAAGAAATGTAATTTGTTCCAGTCAGCAGAAATCCAACCTCTCTGTTCATAGTTTTTTCAAGTACATCCATTTAGATGATTATTAGAACCCATGGGCCATTTCTGCTAGAATAAAGCATCAATGTGGTTTGGTGCCAGCTGAGAATTCAGTTTCCCCCTCTACTGTGTTGCAAAGAATACCTGTGGAAAAATGAGCATTTTTCTGTTGTGCATCAGTATGGGCCTGAAGTCTCCTGTTACACTGTATCTCAGTGTTCAGAAGACAGATGTGATCAATAACCAGAAAGGTAAATTTATTTGTTGCCCTTTGAAATATGGCATGTTCCCTCTGCTCTTTCTTTTTCTTCTTTTCAGATGGTTGTAACCTGCGGGAGGCAATACTTTTTATCTTTCTGTAAACAGACTAAAATGAATGGAAAGGTGCCCTCTACTAAAGAAATCTGCAAAACAAAGGGTGAATCCTTGTGTGTGTGTGCGTGTGTGTGTGCGCGCACACACATCTTTGTAAGTTGACTTACATCTGTAGGAATTAGAACTGGGCAGTTCCAAAATATTTATATTTAGTAAAGGGATGCTGCTATTACATAGGGAAGCCAGCAAGGTAATCAATGTACATTTGGACTGATGCACAATAGAACCAATGCACAATGGGATCAGTATGCATCGGTTATGTTGTGCATCAGGATGCCAGATAGAGTGTCAATGTGAAACAGAACACTCTTACCAGTGTACTGTTATGCTTTTTCACAACTCACTAACAGGTTTTCTTAGGCAGTGTTTGCACAGGCCAGAATACTCCAGGAGCAGCCCGGACTATTCTGGACCCGGATCTGTCCTGATGTCTTCCTGTTACCTGGGCACTTCTGTAGTGATACTGGGCAGCTGTTCACATGTGTGTTCCACTACATTACCACTGCTCATGAGAGTTGCTCAGTCTAAGGTCAGAACAAGGTGCCCAGCATTGATCACATGGCTGGGAGCTTTGTTCTGACCTCAGAGTGAGTGATTCTTGCCAGTGGCAATGGCACCAGGCAGCACAGCAAGGCACATTGTAAACAGCCACCTGGTGACACAGTGGAAGGTTCTGGATCTTCTGGGGAGGGAGTTATATCTTTGGTTTGGTACTGAACAGGCTAAATGTCACCCAGACATTTCACACCAGAACTGGGGACTGAGCCCTGAATTTTGGGGATGGGGGAGGATGTTTTATGTGGCCCATGCAGACAGGGCCTTAGTGCCTCTGGCCCTGTGCATACTAGCCTTAAAGGCCGGCATGGAAGTGGAGTCAGGCTGTAGCATCCTCATGATGCATGCCCTGGCTCCACCCCCATGGCACTGTGATGCTGCGCACCACACCACACAGCCCCCAGCATCACAGCACTCCTCTGTCACTGCATCTGCATGATGGAGTGCCAGAAGAGTGCCGTAAAGCTGCAGCACAGTGGCTATCAAACTCCTTTTTGTGCCCTACAAAGGCCAGATCAGGGCCATGGAGTGTGGTTGCTGTGGCCCTGATCTGGCTATCAAAGGGGTGGCTGCAGGCTGCCCCTTAGGGGCAATCTGCACAGCCCCTAAGTCATCTACTTTTGTTTTTGTGTGCCTTCAAGTCATTTCTGACTTATGGTGACCCTAAGAAGATGGTGTTTTCTTGGCAAGTTTTGTCAGAGGTTTTTTTTTATTGCCATCCTCTGAGGCTGAAAGAGTATGAATAGTACAAAGTCACCTAGTGGATTTACATGACTGAACCAGGATCTGAATCCTGATCTGCAGAGCCATAGTCCAATGCTCAAACCAATATACCATGCTGGCTCTCAGTGTGTCTAAGGCCTGGAACAGACGGTCCTGAAACGGTGTGTCACCAGCAATACTAGGGTTAGGGACTGTCCACCAACCACACGGTCCCTAACCCTAGCACAGCACAGCGGCTGCATCATGGTGGCATCATGTCAACACGTGCGCCGCCATCTTGATGTAAGGGACATGCAGCATATATACATAGTTACACAATGCATATGTCACCAGCATGCCAATGGTGTACTCGTGACGTGTGCCTTGTGCTGTAAAAAGAACCTGGGTTTTTGAGGTTCTTTTTACTCTGGAGGGATGCCATGAGGTTTGGTTGCTGTGGCGTCCCTCCGGAGGGAAACAGGGCATGTCCAGTCCAGCCTGTTTCAGAGGTATGTACCAGGGCATTGTATACATAAAAGTATGTAGCATACACCATGATAGAGGATTATGGCCAATGTTGTAGTGTGGAGTGTTCTTACTCCCTGTTCCAGTCAGTCACACCATTCTCTGGGATACTCGATTCCATTCCATTATTCTATTCTATTCTATTCTATTCTATTCTATTCAACAGAGACCCTTTTGTATGAATCCTATAGCAGTGTATCATAAAATCCATTTGAAGAGTTCAACACAATTTAAAACATAAATTTACTCTCATTTTGAGAATCTAAAACCACTCAAGACAGTTTAAAACAGATTAAAATCAGACATCTATACAGATTCGTACAAAATTGTAAATAATAAATAAAACTTTTATTTATATCTCGCTTTTCTGTGACAAGACAATCAAAGTGGCTACAACATGTTAAAATCCACATTTACAAATTTATGTCCCAAATTCCCCCCCCCTTAAAACAGGATTAAACAAATTACAATTAAAACATCTATTAAAAACACAATAAAATACAGCGAGGACAGAGTGGTGGGCTGATACATGATGTGGGGAGCAGTCATTCTGTGGCTGGGCGCTTTTATTCAGGAACCCTAGAACTTTGGTTAAAAAACATGTTTTTGCTTGGACCCCTAAAGGAAGAGTATTCTATTACCCTTCTCTTCTGTTTTCCATCCCCCACAATTAGAATGACCAGAAATAATCCAGTTTGAGACCACTTTAACTGCGTTGGTTCAGTGCCACAGAATTCTGGAAACTGTAGTTTTGTGAGACATTTAGCTTTCTCTGTCAGAGAGCTCTGGTGTTACAATAAACTACAATTGCCAGGATGTTACAAGGGCACTGTTAAAGAAGTAGCTCCTGCTGGTGTCATTAAAAATTAGGGAGGAAAAGAATTTTCACAATTATTCATTCCCAGATCAAAACAATGGTTTCCTGACAATTGGGAAGAATAATAGATAAGCAAGAGTTTTCAAGTTTGCTCTTTTTCTGCCTCAAACACATGTAGAATGGGGGTCTCTTGTGTTGCTGTCACACTGCAGAATTGATGCAGCTTGACATCACTTTTACTGTAATGGCTTCATCCTATGGAATCCTGGGATTTGTAGTTTCTTGTGACATCAGAGCACACTGACAGAGAAGGCTAAACAGCTCACAGAACTATAAATCCCAGAATTCCATAGCATTAAGCCATGGAAGTTAAAAGAGTGACAAACTTCATTAATCTGCGGTGTAAATGGAGCTTCAGAAACCTTCAGGAAAGACAGTCTTTCCAATAGGTTTCAGGCCCTCTCCCTGCACTGTTTAATATTAAAATACCAGTTTTTCATAGCCAGAAATGGATTTCTAGCTATATACAATTCTTGGCAGTCTCTGATACACCACAGGGTCCCAGTAGCAAAAGGTGGCCACCAGATAACCCAGCCCCGCTGTAGCGCATGTGTGGTCATCTTTTGTCTGCATAAACCATACCACCACCCACCTCCAAAAGCTCACAAATATCGGGTAGGATGGCAGAATCCTGTAGAGATTAGAGTCAATGGACATCACTCCTTCAGCATGTCAAGTACATTTTTCTCTCACACTAAGAAGTTCCCTGCAAGTAAAAATGGTAGTTTATCTAGAAGCCTCTAGCTCAGTGAATCTCCTGTTGTTTTAATTTTCCACCTGCAGGGAATCTTTTCAACACAGAAGTCTTAAAATAAGACTTCCTACCTGCATTCTAAATGGATATATACTTCAAAATTATCCGTTTTCAACCAAGTTCTGCTCACATGTTAGATCTTTTCAGTCCCATACTCACTAGATTAGAAACCTTGCTTTCATTGAAAAGACTCAGGGTTGGATGTGGGGGGGGGCTGTTGGCTTTGTTCTTTCACTGCCCTAGGAGTGCAATCATGCAATGAGATGTTATGGGGGAGATATTTCAGGTTTCAGGAGGGAATGAAGGCATTGTTCACCCAGTAAGAATTGTGCCCCCTCAATGAAATGTTCCTTTAGTCCCCAAATTTCTAACATTGCAGAGAGTTAGATATTGAAAATCATTCAAAAGTAGAGCTCTTACATTTGCTGTGCATGCACATTCTCTTGATCATATTGTCTGCCCTTTTCTTTGGACACCTAAATTGTATATCTGAATGTGTGACTGAAACTTTACTTTATTGCAATGTTAGAAATTTGGGGACTGAAGGAAAATTTAATCTGAGGGGGCAGAATTCTTATTTGGATAGGGCAATGTCCTCATCCCCCCTCCCCCCAATAACTATATCCCTGTAAATGCACATAGTCAAAAGTGAAGAAGAAGGCTGGAAGCAGCCAGTGATGATTGGGGACAATGACAGGGTTCCCTTGAATCCACAAAGCCAACTGGTAGCTTCCATTGACCTCCTGTGGGTCAATCTGTGTCTCTTTAGATTTATGGGAAGATAGAACTGCACCTGACTATCCTGGTGATATCCTGCAGAGAATGGGGGCATGGGGGGGTTCAGATGCCTCCTTGTCTGAATGTTGAAAATGCTCACTCTTGCTACTAGGGATTGCATTGGTGTAATGCCTCTGTTTCCAAGGGATATGGTGGCTTAGTGGATAAGATGGTGGTTAACCATATTCCAAGGGATATGGTGGCTTAGTGGACTGGATGAGGGAAAACTGACTCAAGCTGAATCCAGGTAAGACAGAGGTACTTGCTATAGGAACCCCGAATCCAGGAATGGAGTTGTGTCAGCCAGTTCTGGATTGGGTCACACTTCCCCTGAAGGATTCTGTTCACTGTTTGGGGGTGCTCCTTGACTCGTCGCTCCAACTAACAGCTCAGGTGGATGCAACAGTCAAGAGCATCTGCTATCAGCTTCGTCTGATAACGTCACTGCACCCCTTCTTGGAGCCGAGGGACCTGGAAACAGTAGTACATGCACTGGTAACCTCTCGATTGGACTTCTGCAATGCTCTCTACATGGGGCTACCCTTCTGCCAAGTTCGGAAACTTCAGTTGGTACAAAATATGGCAGCCAGATTGATCACGGGAACTTCTAGGAATGACCATATAACACCGTTCTTGAAATCCCTGCACTGGCTGCCTATTAGTTTCCAGGCAAAGTACAAGGTGTTGGTGATTACCTTTAAAGCCCTCCATGGCTTGGGCCCAGAGTACTTGAGGGAACGCCTTCTTCCCTATTGTCCGTCCCACACACTAAGGTCCTCTGGAAGAAATCTACTACAGCCAAAAAAATCTAGGCTAAGATCAGTTTCTCAGAGGGCATTTTCTATTACTGCTCCAAAACTATGGAAAGACCTGCCGGAGGAGATCCGTCACATTCCCACTCTGACAGCTTTTACGAAAGCACTGAAGACGGATCTCTTCCGGCAGGCCTTTCCAACTTAGTTACCCTCCCCAGATGTAGAGATATTTGTCCCCTCATCTGTCTATTCTTCCTGCCTATTTTTTGTTTAATGTTTTTAATGTTTTAATGTTTTTATACTATTATTGTTTAATTCTGTTTTAGTACTGGGAATGTGGTGGTAGGTCGAGGGTTTGATTTTTTTAAACTCTACTCTAATTTGATGTATTTTATTGTTGTAACCTGCCCGGATTCTTCATGATTGGGCGGGCTAGAAATAAACCATTATTGTTATTATTATTATTATTATTATTATTATTATTATTATTATTATTACATGCCAGTTCTGATTATTGGAAGGTTGGCACTTCAAGGCCTGAGTGCTGTATGATGAGGTGAGCTCCTATCACTAATCCCAGCTTCTGCCAACCTAGCATTACGAAAGCATGCAAATGCAGGTAGGTAATTATGTACCACTTCGGTGGGAAAGTAACAGTATTTAGTGCAGTCATGCTGGCCACATGACCACCAGAGAAGTCCTTGGACAACACTGGTTCTCCAGCTAAGTAACAAAGATGAACACCACCCTACTAGTCAGTTATGACTAGTCATTCATGTCAAGAGACTACCTTTACCTTTACCTTTAATGTCACTACTGGGTCTTGCCCTAGGGTTATGGACTGAAATTTTGCATCACAATCTACATTTTGTAACTTGATGAACCCTGTTAGTGAAATGCAACCCTGTTAGTGAATTGTGAAGATGAACCTCTATGCACCAGCAAGAATGTTATGATGTGTATTGGTTACCCGATGCACATCGGGTGCACACTGGGCATTCTTGATGCACATCAGACTTCCAGCAGGTATCTGAATGTGCTTCAGCGCTGCCCAAATGTACATCAGTGCCCATTGCATATGAAGGACATGGAGTATCAGTTGGTCCACTGACTACCAATCATGGACAATCATGCGTTGAAACATCATGGGAGCTCCTAGGGAAATATGGACATTTCAGAACTACTCAGTTCTATTTCCTGCACATGAGAGTCCACTTATGAAGACCTAAGTTCTGTGTTGAATTCCAGCTTTGATTTTTCTTTTAAAATACAAAAGCTCCCAACACATACAAAGTGAAAGTGGGATCATGCCTGCTGGCCAATGCAAGGGCTGGCCATAACTATTGGCAATGGAGTGTGATGTGCATTCAGGATGATCTGTGCATGTGTGGCAGTTACACTTATTCCACCATGTGCAAATGCAATATGTATGTATGCATGTAAATTTTAAATGTATCCCCTGTCATTATAAAAGATGGTACATTCCTCCATGTCATCGCAGCCTGTACCTAACAGACCCCCTCTCCCCTCCCCGATTTGATAGACTACGACTTCCATTAGCCCTAGCTAGCGTGCCATGTTGGATGGGGAATGAGAAGAGCTGTAGTACATTACACAAAGATGAAGGAAGTATGTTATAGGAAAAGAAAGGAGCAGTGGGAAATAGTGTTTCCCATTGGATCTCAAAGTTCTACCATAGTTGTATGAAGTTTTAATGCACTCTTGTTTTAGAGCTGTCAGGCAGCCTTGTGCATGTGTCCCATCTCATGGGTTTATTTATCATGTAGCGAAGCTGTGCGGCTTGATAGCATTTTACTAGGGTTAATTCATCTTCTCTTTCCACCAAATAACTGAGATGGCTGGTAAAAGTCCATGGACAGATTTATCTTTCAATTTTCTTCCTCTTAAATTAATAATATTCTAATTCTGACATTCCTTCTCCTATATTCTTTTTTTTTTTTTAAACTGGCATGGATTCGTCTTGTCTGCAAATAAGAAAACCTTCCTTTCACTCCAGAAGACAAGTGCATGACAACAAAATGCTTATACATTCTCTACAAAATTAAGGCTGACTTTTTAATTTTTTAAAAAAATGATTGTTTTCCATTTCCCATGAAGATTTAAAGAAGCCACAACCTAGATATTTTTCATGGATTGTGTTGCATGAGTTTAGGAAATAAGTCTAAATATCCCAGCACTTGTTCTTAAATCATCTTTTTTTGACAAGCTTTAAATATTTCTGGGTAATAGCCTCTTTCCTTTTTTTTAAAAGCCAAAACAAAACACTTATTTGTTCAGGCTGGGGAGAGCATTAATTATTTACACCTATTTCTACCTCGCTTCTAAACCTCTGTTTAAAATTCATGGCCTAGGCACTCATCAAATATTGATTTTTTTATTATTATATTTTTTCCCCACAAAGATGATGCTTCCCCTTTAACATTATTATAATGAGGGATAAAAAAAATCAAATTGCCTGCACTGAAACTCAATCATTTTCACATGCCATCTGCATTGATCTCTTTTCAAGGTTTTACCATAAATTATTCTATTCAATTAAGTAAACCCCACACATAATGACATTTTGCAAACTAAATAATTTATTGACTAGTTTGAGCGAGGAATGATTTGCCTCTAATGTTCCATCATTTTCATCGGTGTTAATAGTGACATGGAGCATTTTTTGCAATGAAAACATTTGTTAAGAGTCTTTGTTTGGAAAAATGGAATCACCTGGGAAACAGAAATCCTCCTGGATAGAAAGCAGATCAATTTCTAACATCGTGATATGCAAAAACTTTATTGATATGTAGCAATAAACCATGGTTTAGGTTTACAAGAATGAACTTAGCTTCTTATCCATCTTGCATTTTGCTCATGCTCTGCTTCATTTAGCATAGTCACAAGAACATCAGAAGTATTTGTGTCTGTTGTAGAGTGACTACATTTTAACATGTCACTTGGACCCTAAATTGTGGATAATCTTAAATGACAAACAATGACAAAATCCCACGTCACAGTAGCATAATATTAATCTCTGCACATAGTTCTGCATTAATTCTGTTATGCAACTGTTGTGTTGAATGGCAAGGCATACCAAAATGTGCATTGAATAGGCAATTGAAGGCCCCTATGTATCCCCTGTGTACTAACATGCATTCATGCACATGTACCTCTGCATATTCAATGACACTGCATGCTCAAGTATGTTTCTGCACTCTTCAACTGAATGTGGACATTTGCACTGGACAAACGTATCCAAATGTCATATCTCCAACATTACATAGATGAAAACCAGGGCATGTTTGGCCAAGCAACATCAGAATATGGTTAAGATGACAAAAGTTATCAGTGTAGAAGAATGTGTGTGCGTTGTTAGGACACGCCTCTCGTAATATTTGAGCTAATTAAAATTCCCCTAATTTGATCCTTCCTAACAAAATGAACCCAGTGTTCATACCCTGCACATATAATGCAGGGTATGAATGAATGCTAACATAATCCTGCAGCTGACTGCCTAGCATAAATAGACATACATTTGTGGGATGTTAAGTGCCTCTCACACAAGCATACTGAAAGATCACAACCTTAAAGTATGTGAGCCTCTGCTTTTCTAATGCAGCACTATTTATGCAGCATTCTCGCCTCAGCAAAGTTAGATCATCCTGTGATTTAATGCATGAGCAGACCTCTGCCATATGGTACATACATTGCCTCTTTTCTCTGGTCCACAGTTGAAATGATTGCAGAGGAAAATAGATCACCTTTTGCCCTTCATGGTGTGCAGTGTTCGCTCTCTGTATGATAATTCCCGGCTGCATCCCGTAAGTGACTGTAAAACGAAAGGGGTAAGTTGGGGTTTTTTTAATGCAATAAACTCCTAGGATGTAGCAGATCAACATTGCTATACCCCTCCTATGAGTGATCTCTGGTGCAAAAGGAAATGCAGACTCCTTGTTGCAATTCTTCATCACAGCAGCTGCTGCTTGGGAAATCCGGACTGGCAGACTTTTATGGTCCCTATGTATTGCCTACACTGTTGAATATGTCAAGATCATTAATATGAATCAGTTACAGACTAGTAACTCAGAGACATAGCCATTTTAGTCTGGAATATCAGTATGCAAAGGCATCTTGTAGCACCTTTGAGAATAATGTGGGCCCGGTACATACCATGCTAGGGCTGCCTTGGGGCGGGGCTTCCACATGCCCCTCAACCCTAGAAGGTGATGAGGGCGTCAAAATGGCGGCACCCTGTACACACAGGCGCCGCCATTGTTATGCAAGCACCGTGCAACATCTGCATGGTGCTGCACAGCACTTGCGTAACGAGTGCACCAGTGGTGCACTGTGGTGCACTCATTATGCTGCCACTGTGGCGTAGAAATAAGCCGCTTTTTGCGGGTTCTTTTCTCTCCGGCAGAAAACCGGGTGCCCTTTTTGTGCAGTCTGTACCCCGCCAAAGTGAAAGAAGTTGTAGCATAAGCTTTCGCAGACTTGGTTTACTCCTTCAGATGCAGACCAAGTCTTTGGCCCCATTCCCACTTGGCAGATAAAATGGATTATATTGACGCGATGCTGATTTGGATTATGTTCCGGGTCTAAATTGAATTTTTTTCCATCATTTCCATTAGGAAAGGGGGCAAATTACCTCAATTTATTTTGAGCCTGTTTTTGTTCCCATTTATTTTACATCGCTCTATTTTACAGTGCAGTAATTTGCTCCCCGTTCCCATTTGGGTCTGCAAGCTGTCAATCAAGCACATAGGCTTCAGACATCACAAGTGATGTCACCTGATTTGAAACATTTTGACACAGTTTATTTTGATCCCCGTTCCCATTTCTGTTGTTGTTGTTGTTGTTGTTGTTGTTTGGTTAGCCAATGAAAATTACTGAAGCCCAAATCAAAAATCAAAAAGCCTCCAGCCTCGCGTCTGCAAATGGAATGTTGCTCTTGGCCGGCCGGCTTCTTAAGCGCCTCAGCCCCCCAGCGCCCACCAATTTATTTTATTTTTAAAAAAGATGTGAAACTGTAGCTCTTCATGCACATGAAAACACTGCATTGATGGGGGGGGGATGGGGTGTCAAAGAGGGCGTTAATGTGCTTACCGAAGCTGTGAGATCTACTATCTGCTATGCCCCAACATCCATCAGACTGCTTAGGAGAGCAAAAGCCTGCTTCCAAAAGATTTTTTGCTGCGATGCGACCCTGCTTCTTGCAATGCCACAGAAAAAGGGGGAAAATGGCACCGGCGATGCAGAAGGAGAACAAAGAGGGTGACACCTCCGGGCCAGCCCTTGAGCGCTGCTCCTCCCATCTCCAGGTTCCTGAATCAGACACCCTTTCCTTCTCATTCATTTGTCCCAAATCAGACTCCGGAGGCACAGGAAAATACGCTTTGAATCCACTATTTTTTAAAACCAGTTTATTGGCCTCTAATTCGGGTTTTTCAAGATAATCTGATTCAGATTTGAATCCAATGGGAGCGATATCGGAACAATGCGGGTCGAATGCGTGCTCTAATGGAAACAATGCACCCATGATTCACATCCTGATCCACGTTATAGGCCAGTGGAAACGGGACCTTTGAAAACCTATGCTACAACTTCTTTCATACAGATTAGTAACTACAGTTGTGAATTCAGGCATCATCATCAGCTGACCCCTCTAACGTCCTTCTTGTAACATCATGAATATAAATCAGTTTCAAATGTGTAAGACTACACATTTTTAACTGTGATCATGAACTTCAGAGAATCCATTCCTAATGTTTTTCTCTGCAGAATAATTCCACTTTAACATTTTGGGATACTCGGTTACAAGGAAAACACTGTGGAGGTATGTTCAGTTTCTCCTGCAGCAAAGAGAATACTCTCACAATTTATTTATTTCTTCCCACATGGGAGAACGAAATAGTTGAGGATTTATAGCTCTAGTCCTGTCTCCTGATATTTCATAGGACCTAACAGGTTACTAACACACACACACACACTCACCTTTCTGAAAAGAACTCCTACCCCCAAAGATTCCTCCTGTACATAGGAGAAAACTGGAGAAGAGGGCTTGCTCTTTTGCATTGCATATACATGCAAACTTGGTATTTTTGTTGTCACATTTTCTATTTGTTCTCACATAGGAATGCACTCATACCTTTTCAGAATTCCCAAAGCAGTGATTTTCCTTAGATTATTACCATATTGTATGTATCAGTCAGCAGGGCTCTTGCCCTAATTAATGTTAATGGGAAATTTTAAAGATGGCTGTAAAAAAATACCACCCAAAAGTCCTTCATCAAAAATATTGTCCCAGCGAGAATAACTTCTGCTACCCCCTGCAATTCCTCTCAGTTTCCAACTCAGCAATTATTTGCCTGATACTTTCTATGCAAAAGGGTAGAAGAACTCATATGTCATTGAAATAAGACAGAGAGAGAGCGAGTATGCTGATGCTCTGTTTCCTCTGCTTTTAAAAGGTTGTTTAGGTTAGGAAATAGGACATTGTCAGTTTTGCATCAGTTAAAGGAGCTTGCACATCCATGCTTGTGCAAGGAAAGTCACTAGTGAAAATTTCTTTCATGCTCATAAAGAAAAGAAGGAAACATCCAACCAAGAAAACCTCCCAAA
>NC_056522.1:365242473-365244426 GCF_019175285.1 Sceloporus undulatus | reverse complement strand
TCTACATTGTTTAATTGTATTTTAAGGGGGGTGGGTTGAGGGTTTGGATTGCATATTTTAATCTTGTAAGCCGCCCCAATTGCACTTTGTAGAGAGGTGGGATATAAATAAATATTATTATTATTATTATTATTATTATTATTATTATTATTATTATTTATTGTGTCAGCTTCAACCTATAGTGACCTATGAATGAGAGACCTCCAAGAGACTGTTGTTAACAGCCTTGCTTGGGACTTGCAAACTCATGGCCATGGCTTTCTTTACTGAATCAATCTGGCTGTACTGTGGCCTTCCTCTTTTCCTACTGCTTTTCACTTTGCTAGGGACTGAAAGAATATTTGAAAATATTCCCCCCCAAAGATGAAAAAATATGTTTTTGAGTTTCAAGAAATCCTGATGAGAAGAATACTCGACTGAGAGAAGAGTCTTCACAACTCATGACTTTTTCTGTACAAAATGTGCCATCAATAGTTTTGTATTGAAAACAGGCTTTTCTGCAGAGACAAAAATATTTCTGCAGAGAAAAAAATATTTCTGCAGAGAAAAAAAATGTCTCTACACAGAAAATAATATTGCTGCACAGAAAAGACTATGCAGACAACACCAAGACTGTTTTCTGTAATGAAAAGGCTCTTATTGAAAACTTATTCTGTGCAAAGTTTGCACATGGCTGAGTTGCAGAGAAAACAGCCTTTTCTTTCTATTGTTAGTCCTGACTAGGGTTGATTTAACTAAACTGAGATTGTTGTAGTTTGGAGATATCATGAGATGGTTGACTTGTTTGTGGAGAAAGTGATTGTACTTTGCAAAAGTGGAGGACAGTAGGAAAAGAGGGAGACTGCAAGGAAGTGACAGCCCTGAGTTTGCAAGTCCTGAGCAAGTCCAGTTGATGAGTAGGACCTTGGAGGTCTCTCATTGATAGAATAACCATAAGTTGAAGCCTGTGAGTGTGTATATGTGTGCGTGTGTGCGTGTGTGCCTTCAAGCTGCCTGTTGACTTGGTGACAATATGAATTTCATAGGGTGTACTTTGGCAAGGAACACTTAGAGGTGGTTTTACCAGTTCCTTCCTCTGAAATACAGCCTACAGCATCAGGTATTCATTGGTGGTCTCCCATCCAAGTACTAACCAGACTGACCAAGATCAGATGGGATCTGGTGCCTTTTGGCTATTTATGTCATTGTAGCCTCCTTCACAGCAAATATACACAGAACAGCAACACTACCACCATCAACATCAACAATAATTGTTTTTATTCTATTTTATTTTACTTTACTTTATATAATAATAATAATAATAATAATAATAATAGGATTTAATTTATATGCCGCCCAATCACTGGGAATCCGGGCGGCTTACAACAGAGGGGATAATGGACGGTTCCCTGCCCTCAGGCTTACAATCTAAAAAGACACAACACAAAAGGAGAAGGGAATGGTGAGGGGGGAGGGGATCAGATCCAGCATTATTCTCTCCCTCTGAGGCCTGGACCAAGGCAGATGGACTGGAGGGAGGGCTCTTCTTTTTAATCGAGGCCGGGCCCAATGGCGTTGGGCCTGTCCTTTCACTCCCTCTAGGCCAGAAGATGTCAGCTGGAAGGAGGGAGGGGAGGGCTCTTCCTCTTCAGGCCCAATGGCGTTGGGCCTGTCCTTTCACTCCCTCTAGGCCAGAAGATGTCAGCTGGAAGGAGGGAGGGGAGAGCTCTTCCTCTTCAGGCCCAATGGCGTTGGGCCTGTCCTTTCACTCCCTCTAGGCCAGAAGATGTCAGCTGGAAGGAGGGAGGGGAGGGCTCTTCCTCTTCAGGCCCGATGGCATTGGGCCTGTCCTTTCGCTCCCTCTAAAGCCAGAAGATGACAGTTGGAAGGAGGGAGGGGACAGCTGCCTTTATCCCAGAAAGGGATCTAAGGTGGCTCATAAATAAAACCATTTTAAAACTTTACAATATATTT
>NC_056522.1:365175102-365239473 GCF_019175285.1 Sceloporus undulatus | reverse complement strand
ATCTTCAGTCTTCTTCATCTTCTTATCACCTCTTAACCTTCTCTTCCCCAGGCTAAACATACCTAGCTCCCTAAGTCTCTCCTCATAGGGCATGGTTTCCAGACCCTTCACCAGTTTGGTTTTCCTCCTTTGGACATGTTCCCCTTCCCACTCCTTGGCCAGTAAACAGCTGTGGCAGCATCCTGAGGATTTGACTACCGTATTGCCAGAGGGGTTGGGCATTGTGCAAGGTGCTAGTGTATAGCTCTTTCCCTAGTGTCCCTAGTAGGCCTTCTGGTCATTCCTTACTTATAGTGACCCTAAGGTGAACCTTGGACCTAAATGTCCTAAAGGCACCAGATCCTGTGTTATCTTGGAAGCTAAGCAGGTTAATACTTGGATGGGAGGCCACCAACAAATACCTGTAGGCTGTATTTAAGAGCTTCCATAGTACCAAAATCAGCGCCAGAGCACTGCTGGAGGCTGGGTGGTGGTCAGGTGGCAGCTCAGCAGCAATTTTGCATGTGGTAGCATCAGTTTTAATCCATTACAGCCCGATCCTGTCCCGTGCCCAGGTCGGCATTAAAATTGCATGCAATAATCTCCTATGTCTGACTATCCTTTGCCTTATTAAACTCTATGAAATTTATGGTGACAGGTGAGCTAAAAGTGTGGCTTATTGCATTAACAAATAAGCAATCTTACCTCATCTGGCTTGAATTCAGGATCTGGGACGCCCCCAGATGTTATCATACCTAAATCACTGCTGATCTACGTGGGATGCAACCACTCCCTGACTTCGAAAAATTGCTGTCTGAGCGAGACTTTGACCCCAGATGCATCCAGGCGGCGGCATCCCACCTAGATCCTGAATTCAAGCCAGAAGAGGTAAGACGACTTATTTGTTCATGCAATAAAGTCCTACAGCAGTGACAAACTCCTTTTGAGAAGCTTTAGAGTAAAATTGGAACTAATTGCTTCCAAGAAAATTCCCAAGCTGTTTCTAATTCTAGTTTAAACCAAAAAAAATCTAATTTTAATAAAATTATGAAATGTTATCCATTAAATGACTCTAAACCCACTAGATAACATCTGCCTACTCATTGTTTAGCATTAATTAACAATACCCATTCTTGTACTCTTCTCTTAAAACCATCATTACCACCCATTTGATATCTGTGAGTCTACTTTGTCTGACAGCCCTTTGAAAAAGAAACTGTAAATTTAGAAGTATCCTAGCCCTCAAACAAGGAGCCTTGTCTCCTGAGCCAAACAACTAAAGATAAACCATTAAGGCAGTGATTGTTTCTTCCCTCTCTGAGGAGCAAACAGAGGTGTTCAGTTTGTGAAGAGAGCTGTCTTCAAACTCATCAAAACCATGAACTCGCTTGCAAGGTCACTGTCTAAATCCTAGAGAATCACACATCCACATCTTATTGCTAAAGCATTATCTCTGGCGTCAGATAAACTCAAAGCCTGATATCTTATTTTCTACTAGCAAAACAATTTTAAACGTTGCAGACTAGAAAAACAATTTAAAATCATTGTAGATGATTTTAACATCTCCGAACAGCTTCACCCAATTATGTGTCTATCCAGTCTTTTGACTCAGGGAAGGATAACTTGCCTCCATCTTTTGAATTCTTTTCCTTCCTGCCTCTCTACTGTTCTAGGGATGAGAGATGTGTTTTTTCCAGTTCATTTCTGGTAGAGGTAATAATCAAAATTCACACATTAGGCACATAGACAGGATAAAAAGAATCTGATATCCTTTAAAAAAAAAAAAAGGGGAAAAAAAGAAAACATGAATGTGGAGAAATTGGCAGAATTGTCCATTCAAGCAGAGAAAGTTTTTATGATGCTCAGTTTTGCAGGCCTATGTAATTTATAATATTAAAATTAAAATGGTTTAATGTTTTTAAAATTCCATGCATGATTTTGCACCTTGCATCTGTCAGTAGCTTTTATATCAGCAGACAGACAAAGTATTCATTGAAGGAGGTGATTTAGCCTGTTTTCCATGTGTTTGCATGTCCTCTAAAGAATAAGTGCACAATTCTAGGATGTTGTCCCATTGGACTAGGTAAGATATTCATCGAGTTAATACAAAATTACTTAATTTACATTTTCAGAGCCAAACATAGATAGGCCTGCAAAATAATTTAATTAAAATTAAATTAAAATAATTAATATTTTTGTCATACATTTTAATATAAGATTGATAATATGCAGACATTTATAAAATGTCCATAAAAATATGTACCGTCGAAAGAGATGGTAGAAGCTGAACAAATACCAGTCCCACATCCACCCACCCATATGGAGTCTAGCAGAGAAGACATAAACTCAGGGTGTTTTGTACGGTATATAAAAGCAGCTTTACTCACAAATACTTGTGCATTATCAATAAGGGTCCATCTCAGTGGCACCACAATGGTTGGCATCACCCAGTGAGGTACCTCACGGTGTCAACCCCACATTGACCTCCTCCTCTACCACACCAATGTTTGTTTTGTACTAATGTTGCTCATAAATCATATCACTGAATATAATGGCAATAGCTGTGATATAAACAACTAGCAAAATTAAAAATTGTATCTTTAAATTACAATATCATAGGCACAATCTAAATATATGGTAAAAATGAAAATTTGGGTAAGATGTGATGTTTTTAAACAAAATTTTTAAAGAATTTTAAAAATTATTTAAAAATGTAAAAAAAATGTAAAAAAACCCCTAAGGCCTTTCCTTTCTCCTCTACTGAGCCTCACCCACTCACATGATCTCTGCAGCATTTTAAAAGGATGCAGGTGAATGCAACAGCCCATTTCCAACAAAATGCAGATGTTTGGGGAGCACTGGTGTCACCTCCCCCCCCCCCCTACACACCAATACCCCCCGTGCCCCTCTTGTGATGCCCCTGGTCCATCTTCTTGGGGAAAATAGGGAAATGACAATTCCAAGATAGTATTAGAAAAGTTTGGAGTATTTCATGGAGTGAGGCTCTTCTCCTACATGCTCTTATAGAGAAGAGAAAAAAGGTGGGAAGTTGGGGATGAGACTAGAGGACAAAAGAAGGCTATGTGATGCAGGAGGTGGGTGGGTGTGGACGAATAAACAAACAGAAAGTCACGATAGATATATATTATGCCTAAACTCATATACAGTAAAATGCAAAACTAGCAAAGGTTGCCAGTAACAACACAACTGATGCCATTGCTTGGGGAGGAAGGTGTGAGTGATAGGAAGAAGCAGCTTGATGTCTCATGTGTGTCCCAATCAGTGCTAGATTTCTGGCACATGCACGAATTTCCTGGGTGCTGCTGATAGCCTCTGGCTTTATTATCTGATACAACGTTTTGATCAAGGAAATTCATGCGTGGATGTGCATCCCAAATGTACTGAAATGCCATTCAAGTTTTCTTATTTGTTTTCTTGCAATGAGCTCTTAAAAGCGTGAGCAGCATCTCCAGTCCATTCTCGACTTCTGGTTGTAATTAACATTTCAACAACTAAAAAAGAAATAAAATATTACCCTGCATGATCTTATCTGGCTTCATTTAAATTGCATCATACATACAAATTGCAGCTAGCCAGAACACAACTAATCTAGAAATTGATTTTCTTTCCCAATGATTTTTTTTCCAAGAAAGAAAAAAAACCAAAGCCCTCTGGAAATTGGTCAGGAGGAAAAAAAATGAATTTCAGTGAATCATTGATGTTGAATATTTCTAACTGGAATTTACTTGAGCCCTGTTCCTAGAAGCAAGGAAGGCTATGGAGAGAAAAAGGGGGAGAATGTTTACTTCACCACTCCCTATATGC
Source organism: Sceloporus undulatus (assembly GCF_019175285.1). Classification (NCBI taxonomy): domain Eukaryota; kingdom Metazoa; phylum Chordata; class Lepidosauria; order Squamata; family Phrynosomatidae; genus Sceloporus; species Sceloporus undulatus. Next base: position 365,235,669 of record NC_056522.1, on the reverse strand, counting down.
TTTATAATCATTGAATGAAGCAGACACATACATGAGCAAACTTGGCTGCCTTCTCATGCCTTGTTTATCCCAGAGAAAATCTGCAATGGTGGAATAAATTCTTTGAAAGATGGCTTACCCCAAACTAATCTTGCCATTCAAAGAGTTGTCTTGGTAGACTGTTGGCTGTTTTTTAGGACAGTGGTGGGGAGCTCTGGAGAATCCAAGAGTTTCATATACCCTCATTTTCAAGCTTTCCAACTGTCACACATATTTTCAAAACTGGAAGACACTTCTGATTTTGAAAAGGCAAAAAAGCTAGTTTAGCCCCTATCTCTATAAGTTCTGGGGCAGGAATCACCTTAAAATGGAGAATCACACCATACCTTCCAACTTTCCAGATTTGGTAGTGACAGTCTCAGATAATCATCTATCATCTCACTTTTTCATTTGCTTTTAAAATGTCTCAGGTTATCTCTCCTCCTTCCACTTTCCCTTTTTGACTTCAGCATATTTTAATTGCTGCAAACTAAGTTCAAAATGCCAAAGTAGTTTGTACTCAACAGGAGGGAGAAGAAAGAAAAAGATGTCTGGAATCCTTCCCTTTCCTGTAGACTCAGGAAAAAAGAAGGTGCTGCAGCTTCTCCCAAGTTTGTATGTTCGTTCATTAATAACTTTTCCCACCCTGAGAACACTCTGGTGTTGCTTGGTGTCAGGATCGGCCAACTCAGTTACCAATAACCAGGAAAACATCTCATTGGGATAGAAGACAAAAAGATTTTTATTCCAGTTATTGAGACAGGAATCACCCATCGTGGGTCTTTGTTAGAACTGAAGATTTCCCCCCTCGAACCTTAACATAAGAATTCCCACCATCCAGCCCCCCTCCCTGGCCGTGATCTCAGGCCTTTGATCCAGATCAAAGCAATCTTTCATGTTCCCTCTTCCCCTTCTTGTATTATCATTCAATTGCACTCAAGGAAGGAGAGCATCCCTTGTTTACAGCCCAGATCCACTGCAAGTATTTTCTCACATCACACAAGGCAATGTTCAAGTTAAATAGGCATGACCAAGTTTTAGCGTAAACTGACAAATCAGCTGGGGAATGGGAAAGATACACGGGTTATGCAACTTCCACATTTGATGGCCAAAGATCCTGTTCAATGGTGACAAAGAATAAAGTTCAACCAGCCTATCCATGTGAATGCTGGAAGCAGCTTCAATGCACTTTAAAGGGTTTGTCTATGGAGAACAACCTGTTTCAAAAACAGAGCTCAGAAACTTGGAGCAGATTCAATATCCCAATGAATGAAACTACCAGCCAGGGTCACCAGAAGTTGAAAATGACTTGAAGGCTTGCAGCAGCAAAAATGGTTAGGGATAAGGAAAGTTTTGTTTTCAAGCACATTTGATTTTTATTTTATTTATTTTTTACTTTAGGCCTAAATCTGTATCCAGCGTTGTGTTGTGGTTTGAGCACTGGACTACGACTCTGGAGACCAGGGTTCAAATCACCACTCACTCATGGAAACCTATTGAGTGACTTTAGGGAAGTCACACTCTCTCAGCCTCAAAGGAAGACTAAGGCAAAACCCCTCTGTGCAAACCTTGCCAAGAAAGCCCCATGATAGGGTTGCCATAGGTTGGAAATAACTTGAAAATGACAATTGTATCCTGCCTTAAATTCCTACCAATCTCTATTTAAGCAACAATCATATATACTGCCTGTGAGAAAAAAAAATGTTCTTGCCATATTGGCTGAAAACTGATATATACTTACTTGGTAAATGAGTCATTTGGAGGCTTATTTCTAAAAGGGGAAAAAAGAGGATCCAAACAATTATCGTCCAGTCAGTCTGACATCTATACCAGGAAAGATTCTAGAGCAGATCATTAAAAGTACAGTCTGTGAACATCTAGAAAGCAATGCCATAATCACAAAAAGTCAACACAGGTTTCATAGAAAAAAGTCATGCCAGACAAACCTGAACTCTTTTTTTGATAAAATTACCAGCTTGTTAGATGAAGGGAATGCTGTGGATATAGTATATCTTGATTTCAGTAAAGCCTTTGACAAAGTTCCCCATGATATTCTTGCAAACAAGTTTGTAAAATGTGGGCTAGACAAGGCAACTGTTACATGGATTTGTAATTGGTTGACTGGCCAAACCCAAAGGGTGCTCAACAATGGCTCCTTTTCATCCTGGAGGGAAGTGACCAGTGGGGTCCCACAGGGCTCTGTCCTGGGCCCAGTGCTATTCAACGTCTTTATCAATGACTTGGAGGACAAAATTGGGAGCATACTTATCAAATTTACAGACGACACCAAATTAGGAGTAGTAGCTAATACTCCAGAGGACAGGATCAAAATTCAAAATGACCTGAATAGACTAGAAAACTGGGCCAAAGCTAACAAAATGAAAATCAACAGGGAGAAATGTAAGGTACTGCACTTAGGGCGAAAAAATGAAATGCACAGATATAGGATGGGAGACACCTGGCTGAATGAGACAACATGTGAAAGGGATCTAGGAGTCCAAGTAGACCACAAGTTGAACGTGAGTCAACAGTACGATGTGGCAGCTAACAAGGCCAATGCGATTTTAGGCTGCATCAATAGAAGTATAGTGTCTAGATCAAGAGAAGTAATAGTCCCACTCTATTCTGCCTTGGTCAGGCCCCACCTGGAATACTGTGTCCAGTTCTGGGCACCACAATTAAAAAAGGACATTGAGAAACTGGAGCGTGTCCAAAGGAGGGCGACTAAAATGGTGGAGGGTCTGGAAACCATGCCCTATGAGAAATGACTTAGGGAGCTGGGGATGTTTAGCCTGGAGAAGAGAAGGTTAAGAGGTGATATAATAGCCCTGTTTAAATATTTGAAGGGATGTCATATTGAGGAGGGAGCAAGCTTGTTTTCTGCTGCTCCAGAGACTAGGACCCGTGGATGCAAGCTCCAGGAAAAGAGATTCCACCTCAACATTAGGAGGAACTTCCTGACAGTAAGGGCTATTCGACAGTGGAACAAACTCCCTTGGAGTGTAGTGGAGTCTCCTTCCTTAGAGGTCTTCAAACAGAGGCTGGATGGCCATCTGTCGGGGATGCTTTGATTGTGATTTCCTGCATGGCAGAGGGGTTGGACTGGATGGCCCCTGTGGTCTCTTCCATCTCTACAATTCTATGATTCTATGACAAAAGCGAATTAGGAATGAGGCAGAATGGAAAAACCATCAAATCTAAACACAAGGGAGATAAAAGACCAATAACATATTTGCATAAAATTACATTTACATTCATATTTGATAATATTTTGACTGCATTCTGGGGAAAAAATACATTTCTTTGAGTTATCACATTACACCTTCTAAATATAGACTTAATATAGTCATACCGCCTGCAAAAGATGGGTGGGGCCGCCCTGCCCTTTGCTGTGTGCATGTACCACTGAGCAGCAAAAAAAGACGTGCTTAGAAAGCAGTTCCTGTTTGGTGCACATCTGCACACAGCAACCCCCATAGGACGGCACCAGTGCATCGCAGCCCGCAAATGCCATTGACCACTGCGCAGCTGTGATGTCACAAACATGTGCAATGGTGGGCGGGGCCGCACAACTATGGTGGCCCTCAACGTACTAGGGTTAGGGAGAGCAGTTGGTGCCTGCTCCCAACCCTCAAAATCGGCGCCCAGCACAGCACAAAAGGCCCGTTGCCACCATTGCCATAGAATCTGCAGTAAACAAATGTAGTAAATACAATGACAGAGCTGATGACTGATGTGAGCATAATGATTGCTACTGAACTGTGATGATTAACACACAGAGGTACCTGTGTAAAATGTCCCATTGTGCAACTGGAATTCCAATTGCATGATATGTCCTGACCATTTTTGTACATCAGGATCTGTTGTGTATTGAGGATGTTGCATGGTGGCCTGGGGCTGGCTCCATCTGTACAGTGGCCCTGGAAACATAGCCACATCTTGCTCCTCTCTTGAGAATGCACGCATTGTGCCAATCACAATCATCTTTCGTGATCCTAAGCCAATTTATTTATACCTAACAGGGATGCCAACTCTTAGAACCAAGGTCTACATCTCACAATGCGTAGAACTGCAGCATCCAATGATAACTAGTTTCTACATTACAGAATAGTTCTCAAGTGTTCAAATAAGTCAGTCATATAGAATTCATACAATTATTCAAAGAACTCATGGCAGCTACATGGTCTCTTCTTTCCCAGTTTTTTCATCACAAACAACCCCGTGAGTACGTCGTCTGACAGAGAAATGATGATGCATCCACCACTGTAGAAATAAAGTAGTTTGATGACCACTTAGTTGCCATTACGCTATTATCACAGAAGTCTGGTATTTGTTTGGTGAAGTATTCAGCTGGTCTGTCAGAGAGCATGCCTACTAAACTACAAACCATTTTATTAGTTAGGATAAAGTCCCTGGCAATTTACCAGTGTGGATACATCCTGAGGTGATCCAATATCATGCCATGCATTTCCTGAATAAGTCAGGATTAGATTCTATTGTAACATGATGTTACATACCTATGATGTAAATATACTTTAAGCTGACGCTTATTTCTTAACATCCCTCTGACTATGAAATAATGAGACCACTCTTGTTTTGTGCTATGACTTTACCTAGAGTGAGAATAAGGTTCATGTTAAAAAGTTTTACTTTTTTGTTTTAAAATCAGATGATCTACGTGTGTCCTGATAAGTTAATAATCTTTGTTTCCTCTTCGGTTACAGCTAAAAGTCCAAAATCTTTGTTTCAGTTAAGAGTTGGGTGACATGTATCTGGTGGACACCATTCAAACTGGAATTTTGTAATAGAATTACTTAATAGGAGTACATGTGGTGGATAGTTCTCTGACAAATTTCATTGGTATAAAACTCACAAAATGCTGAAATGGATATAATTCCTTTGCTCAACCCAACCCAACTGGGCTTGCTGCCAGGAAACAAAACCGACAGATATATGGCCCTCCTCATTGTAAAAGGACACTGAGAAGGAAGAAAGTGGGGAGGATCCAAACACGTGGTACCACCCGTTACAAGTTATGCTTAAGCACGAGGTGGTTTTTATTAAAGTTGAGCCAGGGTTCAACAAGGAGTTCACGTTCAAACATTAGATATGGTTCGTAGACAGGACAACGACCAATTAACCTAGGCATCTGCCTACACACGTTAATTCTGCCATACATTTAAAATCTTGTCCTTTAAAGAACAGGAATGTATATTGCACACTTATATTTGTATTATGGGGACTCCAGAGCTGGGAACAGTCAGCTTTCAAGTATAAAAAAATTTCGAGTTGTCAGTAACATCAGACACATGTATGGTGACAATCATATATAAAGGCCCAGGTAGAAGGTAGACGAAACATACACCAGAGGGATGATAGGATGGCAGGTTTTCTTTGCCAGACAGTCTTGCTTAGCCAGCTATTCAAATCTGATCTCTTAAAACTTTTGCTACAAATATCTAAGGATCCTCGAGGGAGTAGTCGACGATTTTTTTTTTTTAGCTGCATTTTAAAAATTCTTAGTTTATTAGACCATGTGGATGTTTTTCAAAGCTAGGATTTAATGTCTGAGATTTATTCTGATTTTTTAATACATGGTTGCTAACTATGATGCCTTGATTATTATTTCCTTCCTTAGTCCATACGTCTTTTGCACTTGTCGCATTGTACCTGGTTAACTGTTATGTTTTTGCGACCTCATGTTCTTTTAGCAGCTGTGCCTTACCTATTATATATTATATGATGCTTAAGTTGTTGTTATGGTGTCACTTCTTTACCATTACTACATCATCATTTACTCACTGTGTATGTCTATTGACCAGTTTGAGTTCCCAATGCTTGGAGACGAAGCATTTGGATTTCAGGTTTTTATTATTCTTATTTTGTTTGGAATATTTGCAAATACTAATCAGAGATATCATGAAGATGGGACCCCAAGTCTAATTCAATATGTTCCAATTAGTGCTTCTGTATGCAGAAAATATCATATGCAAAGCGGCTTAGATTCAGAGGAGGAGGAGTGAAATTGGAGGAAGAAAGTTAATAACCTAAGATATGCAGATGATACAAATCTAGCAGAAACTATCAAAAAACCTGAAAACTGAAGAAAGTAAAAGAGAGGAAAAGTGCCAATGTAAGGTAATGCTAAACATTAAGAAAACAAAATAATGATCATGAAGGCTTACAAGAATTCATCCGGGTTACTGAGAAAATTGAACTAGTTAAAGGTTCCGCTACCTTGTATATCCCAGTCCTATTGAAAAGATTGAGAATGCAGTCAAGAAATCAGAAGAAACTAGGATTACAAGGCTAGCTATGAAAGAATGACAAGATCCTAAAGTCGAACGATGTAATTGAACATAAGTAGAATCATTCCAGCCATTGTATTCCCGTCACCATGTATGGATGTCAGAGCTGGCCAGTGAAGAAAGTCACTAGAAAGAAAATCAACTCATTTGAGATGTGGTGCTGGAGAAGATGCTTGAAGATACCATGGACAGCCAAAAGACAAGAATGGGTCCTAGAAAGATCAACCTGAATTCTCCTGGAAGCCAAGATGATAAATTATGGCTGTCTATTTGGCCACAATGAGGAAGGCCTACTCATAGAAAGGAATGGTGTTAGGAAAGGTCAGAAAGCAAAAGAAAGAGCAAGAATACACATTGCCATACGGTTAGACTCGATCAGGTAGGCCACAGGCCAGAGCCTCTAGGATATTAGCAAAGCAGTTGAGGGAAGGGTATTGGAGGTGTCTTCCATAGGGTTGCCATGAGTAAGAACCAACTCAGGACAATTAACAATGAAAAACATACATTTTATACAAATAGCATGAAGGTACTTTCTACACTTGTATTTTTATTACTTTTTAGTGCATGACTGAAACAATTTGTGTTCATGAACCATCAGAAAGCAATGTGTCACTATCTCAGCCACCCTGAGAAATGTTTTGTTTTTGGAGTAACTCGGATTTTGGAATTCTGGATAAGGGATACTCAGACTGCATTGTTCTTCACCACTTACTACGTTTTTCAATCAATTTAAAAGTGCTTTATTTGAGGTATTGCAGGTGGTTCTCAGGAAATCATTCTCCCTGCCTGTTAGAGGTATATACCAGAGTTGGTATATAGAAAAAGACAACCCACATTTCCCCTGTATCTCACACGTCCTAGTTGACAGCTCTAACTGTCCCCACACTTGCCTGAAGTTCTCAGTATCCCTTAACTGAGGGCTAATTACTGACCCATTCCGCTAGTCTCACCCCAATTGTGCCACGAGGACACTGAATCTGATTAACTGGAAGGAATATTGCCAACGTCCTAATCCTGGAGACCGGAAGTGTTCTCCTCCTCCCTCCTTTTTTTCCATCTGAATTTAAATCTTGTTTTCTAAGGCTTTGGGACTTAGTTTTTAAAGGTGTTTTATAATCCTGTATATCTGTTACCTATCTATGGCTAGCGTGTTTTATATTATATTGTATTTTTTGTATTCTACCTGGAAATATCTTTTATAATTCTATTGTATAGTTTTATTTTATTATCCTTCCTTCCCTCTGGGTGTATGTGTATGCACAAACTTTGACGTTAAAACTCTGGCAGGACCCACTGTTTTCAGTTGTTTTACCTGTACGTACCATGTAATTGATGGTGCTATTTAATAAACAACAAACAAACATATTTAATAAATACAGCTATGTGCATTAGGAAAATTGCAACATTGTCCAAAAAAACTATAAATGCGTGATTTAACTGCCCAATACTCAATAGCACTTTATGTGCAAAAGTATTGCATGTACACATTCGCATCTGCAACACACAACAAAATATGAACTTCTGCACTGGCAAAAATGTTCACTCTTTTTGTAGGAAACTCACACATGTGTAATCACTAATGTAATGCTAGCATAGTCATCTGCCAAATCTCCTTTTGGTTTTTGTCAAGTCCTTCGATACGGGTTTCTGGCTTTCTGAACATTTCCAGCCATTTTCGCTTTTTAATACTTTTCTTTCATTTACTTTAGTTCCCTGAGGTTAGTAGATTCTTTGCCAATAGATTTATGCATTTAAACGTGTGATTAGAAAACAGAATTAATCTTATTTAGGCTGAGGGGGGGAAATCAACAATGAACCACCTAATCACGCATTTAAGAACTGCCGGATTGTTATATTATAAATCATAACATATTAGAACTGAATTGATTTTTTCCTTTAACATGAAATTAAGACTAATTTCCTCATGCTATATTTACTTCTAATTTCCCCAGATGCAAATGCAGAGTCATTAAACGTTTAGTAAAAATGATTCTCTAATTGTTCCTGGGTTGATCCATTACATCACCAGTTGGCTGCTTCTTGAAAGGCCCCTAAAAATGTTCTCCCATTGTGTCTTCCTGACACATAATAAAGGCATGACTGTGAATCAGAGATATTAAAATATTACTGAGAGAGAGGCTTCACCTCCAATCCTTCTCAGAATGTTTACTGAAGAAAGAAACGGTATTACCAACTAAAGTTTTCCCATCTAGGGCATTGTCACACTGCACAATTTAGGAAGTTTTGATATCACCAGCTATGCTGAGATTTGTAATTTAGGGAAGCTATTTAGAAATCTCAACCCTGTCCCTTGAACTACAGTGTCTAGCACGAATTCAAACTTGTAGTATTTCTCCTCTGTTCTCATTCAATATCCACAAGTCCTAACAGTATTTCAGGGAATTTTCTGCACGAAATTCATATGGGTATTGTTAGTGGTTTTTGTGTGAAAATTGTGGCTTTTGTTCAAAAAAAAAATATTTAAAAAGACAGCCTATGTGCACAATAAAACCCTGCTTCTAGATACCCACATTTTTGTGGGAATTGTCATCAGTAATAAGAAACATAAAGACACAAGACCATATTAATAAGAACACTGTGTGATGTTCCTAATAAGAATATTAAAAGTCATGATGAATCAAACCAGGTCTAGTCTTTCTTTCCCACACAACATCTAACCAGTTTCCTACAGCAAGACTAGAGTTTGTCTCATCCTGCCACAGGTGAGGGCACAAAAGGGTTGTTTGCCCATTTAACAATTCATACTAAGTCTGTAGACAGTGCTGTCATTAATCTTTCCTCAGTTTAGAATATGTTCACCCTTAAAAATTAGTTTCTCCCTCCAAAAAACACCCTTATGAGCTACCCGCATGTACTTTCCAATGTTGCATAAATAGAAAGTGCGAGAATTTCATTAGGTTCTTCTCTTTTTCACTTTCACTTTCTTTTCTTTTTGATATTTTTCAATATTCCAAACAGGTCCTAAACGCAATGGAAAGTTAGTATAAAGTACTAAAATTCACATCTTCCCTCTTTTTAAAAAAAAGTTGAAATAGGGCAGAAAGTGAAACTGTTTTATTTGCCCATCCTTTATGTTCTTCCTAAAAGTGTTGGAAAACTGGTGGGCAAAGGATCTTTCAAAAATTGTGGATCACAGCAAGCACACAAACAGCTGATACTTCCTCCAATGTGCAATAATTTATAAATAATATAACAAGCAAACAAACTAGGACCTTCCCCAGCCTCCATCACTGTCAAATTCCTTTGCTCTCCTCCGAACACTCCAGCTCATTCCCCCATTCGTGTTACAAACCATTGCCCTAGGCCTTTCCTTTCACCTTCTTCTGATGTCAAGTTTTTTGAATTCTTGGAGCATATGGCAAGGGAAATTGAGCACGGAGACGCTACCTCACTCAGGCACAGACACAATCAGATTTCTTAGGCTGTAATTTCATTTTCTCCAAAGGCCGCCTAATCAGTAAGCTGTTTTTTACCTAACTCTAGGACTCCCCCGACTCTTTTCTTTCTTTTGTAGCATAATGCGCTCATGACCTTGGTGTTAATTGGATCTATGGGGCCAGTGACCAGCCCCAGAGACTTTCTGCACTTCAGACCCAGCATACACATATACAAAGTAAATAATTTAAATAACAGAATTGACCTTATAGGAAAGGGGAAATGAAAGATTCCAATAGTGTAATTTTATAATTCGATTTGATTTTAAATAGATAACTCTGGGGCTGGGCTATGAACAAGAGTGTCCATGTTGTTAACGACTGTCAGGTCGACTGCAACTATGGCAATAACAATGAATGAGCGACCTCCAAGTCACCCGTTCAGATCCGGACATCAGGGCATACCTTCTGATTGAGTCATCCACTGTAGTGTTCTCCTTTTCCCTACTACCTTCTACTTACAAGATATTGTCTATTCCATTGAGTCTGTCTTCCGTATGTCAAAAATACAAAACAGTCTCAGTTTAGTCATCTTGGGCCCAAAACAGACAGCAAAAGAAAGTTGCTTTGGTCACTTGGAGGTATGCTTTTAAATTGCATGTGCTAAGAGGCCAGAAGCGTGCAAAGTGCCACCAGTCCAGTTCTGGAGATTCAGGTGTGATTTATCTAGGATCCATTTTTTGTAGTAGTCCATACCAAACAAGGATTAAGATAGTGGTAAATTAAGAGCAAGACGCAAGCCACCAAAACAGCGGATACCCGATTCATGTGGACTCACTCAAGCAAAGTCAATATGCGGTTCTTCGCTGATGGACCCACCACAAAGGGAAGTGGCGAGATTCTGAGAAATATAGAATACACTATCAAACACTACCCCTAATCATATTCATAAGCAGTGTGGACATGTGGAAACCACACGCAACAGGGAGTGCTACCATATACACCCTCAGTGCCACTCAGCATCTTATTTGTCAAGACATAAGTCAGAGCAATTTTAAAAAAAAAAAATTAAAATAAAAAAAGTTCATGCAGTAATTGAAATGTGTGTCAGGAACGTCAATTAAGTCTGCTTGGATTTTAAATATATTTTGCTGCTTTGTTAGTAAAAAGAAGCACCTCTGAACGTTTCCATATTTCAGGAACAAAGCACATTCTACATGGCAGAATCATCCAGTTTGACACTTAACTCATGATTGAAGCTATGGAATTTGGGGATTATAGTTTGTGGCAGAGAAGAAGGTTAAATGTACCATAAAAGTACAAATACAGAATTCCAATCATTGAACTTGGCAATAAGTGAATAGTGCACTACGATGCAGCCCAAGGACACTCAGTTTGTTGTTTTGTATGCTGGTGATCTTTAAAAATCAACTGTGCAGATAATTAGTCTTACTCCAATAAGAAAAACAAATTGTTGATTCCCCACCGCTTTATGCCTGTGCAAACGTCAGCTGCATCTGCACTGTATAATGCAGTTGAATAACACCTTATGTATGGCTCGGCTATGGAATTTAGATTGTGTTTTGGAGATATGCTTTCTGTCAGAGAGCTTGTGCCACAACAAACTCAATCCAGAATCGCCATAGACTGGATGAGATTTTTTAGCTGAGTTGGTAAAGTCAAGGTCAAGAGTCCAATTTTGATCCAAGAAACTTCTGTAGCTGCAGCAACCCCCAAAATAGAGAGGAGATGAAATCCACTTACTTCTGTATAACACTGTTGAGGTTTGGTGGAGCAAAACAATATGAGGGTGACCTTGTTTTAAGGAGATTACATTCTAATGCCTCAGAACATCACTGTTAAGGGTATCCATGTTGACCATATAGCAAATAAACAAAATCCAAAGACATAAAAGAGTATGCTTATTGGCCAACCAATTTCACAAAATGCATCTTCAAGCTTCCCTGCATCACTGCCTTCTATCAGGCAAGTGTTAAAATCGTTGTGTACTTTGGTTATATTCTGTTTTGGCTATCCTTCAAAGGTTTTCTTGGCAACATTGTTCAGAGTGTTGACTTGCTTCCATGAGGCTGAAAGTGTGTGACTTGTCAGTTACCCAGTGGGTTTCGGTGAGCAGGATCAAACTGATCTCCGGTTATTGCTTACTTGCTAATTAGCTTACTTGTGTTCACGCTTGTCTTTGGAATAGCAGGGTTTAGATATAAAACAAATAATAATTATAAATCATAGACAATCTACTCTGCCTACAGGAGGAAATTCTTTGAATCAGTCGGAATTCAAACTCCTATTCTGTGGCATTCAGGTTCGAGATGCTCTACATGGTCTTACTTGTTTTGGAACAGTCTTCCTCCTTGGATGTGGTGTCCTTTCATGCTTTAAAACAGAGGTTCCATACTTCAGTCCTCTAGCTGTTTTAGACTTCAGCTCCCAGAATTCCTGACCATTGGACAAATTAGCTATGGCTTCTGGGAGTCGAGGCCAAAAATACCTGGGGGACCAAAGTTTGGGAACTACTACTCTAAGATTATACCCCATGCATGTGAAGAAATGGCTTAGAATCCATGAAAGCTCTTGCGATAATAAATCCATTCATTTAAGGTGTTACACAATTCTTTGGCCCTGTTAACATAGGCCAAGTAAAATGTCCTCCATCTTCTCAGCAGGGAGACCAGATGACACATAGCCTAAAGCTGATTCTGGTGTGAATAGACCAGATGATGTCTGACCTGTTCAGCACCAGAACCAGAATATACTTCTCTTAAAGGATATTAAAAAAAAAAACTCTTTGTTTGCTATGGATCTTCCCAGAAGAACTACAGCCCTCCATTCTGATATAACTGGCTTTTTAAAACGTGTGCTGCCGTGCCATCCAACAATGCCGGCACTGCCATGCATCACTCGCACTCAGGTCAGAATGAGATGCCCAGCCATGTGATCAGTGCTAGATGCCTCGTTCTGATCTCAAAGTGACATGCCACAGTGGCAGACATACCAGGTGGCACAGCAGAACATAGATGTGAACATTTACCCAATCTCAGAACAGACGGCTGTGAAGGTCAGGGTAGTTCTATGGCCAGGAAACTCCAGACTACCCTCAGAGTATTCTGGCCAGTGCAGATAGGACCTTTGTTGCTGTATTTCAAGAAAATTCTACCTGTAGGACACCATGTTGGGTGGCTGCCTAATCATTCACTGAGATAATGTGTACTAATTGCACATGATTATATGCCCATATGATATCATAAAAGCATTGAGTGATGCTGGGAAAAGTGGAAGGCAATAGAAAAAGAAGACCATATTATAGATGGACTAACTCAATCAAGCAAACCACTGTGCTGAACTTGTAAGACCTGAACAGGACTCTTGATGAACAGAACTCTTAGATGTCTCTCATTCATAGGGTCATCATGAATCAAAGCCAATGTGATAGCAAATAATAGCAATAACAAAGTGCCTATTTTTCCTCTCCATTATCAGGACAAAATAGGAAAAGAGCCATCTTTATTTTGTTTAACAGAATGACATGGCTCAGGAAAACACTAAACTCCATGATTTGGTGATGCTGAAAGTAATTGAGGGTATGAGCTTTTAAAGATGAAATCCAATGTGGCATGAATGGAAAATATTTCACTTTCCCTTTGCCACCTTTCAGCCAATGATGTCAAGGAGATATACATGGTTTTGATAATCCCCACTTTATCCTCACAACAAACCATCATTCTTGGATGGAATTTTGAATTACTTCTCCATTCTGGAATTTATTACACCAGGCTGCTAAGACGCCATCATCTCATTACTGTAGGAAATGCTAACATACTGGTTTGGAAACATTCATTTTCACACACATCTTCAAAAGTGCCATGGTGTTACTCTCTTTTGCATATCAGCCTACCTAATCCAACCTTCCTGCCCTATGCCCTTCCCATCATGACTTTTGATATGTATTTTTTAAAAAAAAAAATCAGTTGTCCGTCATAGCAATTGATTAAGAATGAAAGAAAGGGAAAAGGAAAGGAAAGGAAGTGGGAGGGGGGTGGAGAAAAGGAAAGCAGCCTGCTTGAGAATAATGAGGAGAAGGAGGAAGGAGGCAAAAGACTGAATCATGTCCGCTCACATCACACAATTGCCTGCATATCAGAACTGAATCAGGACGAAGTTATTACATATTAATCAATAGTGGAAACGCAGCATGATTGGGAGACACCAATGCTTTTTCTAAGGCCTTCTCACCAAACAATAATGGGCCCTTGAATGGAACATAAGCCAAATTGTTTCTTGATTGTTGAACAGCCACCTAAGTCACAAAGAGTGCCTAGCTATTGTGGCAGCATTCATATTTCTAGCCATAAAGGCTACAGCATCATTTCACGCATCAGCTATGTATTCTAATACTTGAGTAAATCTGTTTAAAGGTTTCCTTAACACTCCTACATCTAACTCATCCTGATTTTGAAGCTTCTTTACCTAAAACAAGGCTGCTCTGGCGAACATGGATATCACCACTGCATAGATGAAGTGTAAAACTGATGTAATTCACACAACATATTATCTGCCCTGCGCTCATTAACTATCTTCAACATTGTGTCACCTTCCTTTGGAACTGTAGCTCCCAATACAAGGGCAGCCACAGGCCCATTAACTAAGGGAACTAAGGTTTGGCCCAGCAGTGAAAAGAAACCCTCCAGAAATGGATGGAAGACGAAACAGCTACAGGACAGACACAGCATTGTTTGATAAGGTATAGCCACAAACACTACTATCCTGCTGAAATTCTGCTTGGGGAAGTCTCGCATGATAAAGCCCTCAAAGCGATTAGAATGAGGCAGAATGGAAAAATCACCAAATCTAAACACAAGGGAGATAAAAGACAATACATATTTGCATGAAAAATTACATTTACATTCATATTTGAATAATATTTTGACTGCATTCTGGAAAAAAATACATATTTGAGTTATCACATTACACATTCTAAATATAGACTTAATATAGTACATACCGCCTGCAAAAGATGGGCTGGGGCCGCCTCTCTTTGCTGTGCAGCGTTACTGCAGCAACCAAATGGCATGATACCACTGAGCAGCAAAAAAGACGTGCTTAGAAGCAGTTCCTGTTTGGTGCACATCTGCAACACAGCAAACCACCATAGGACGGCACAGTGGCATCGCAGCCGCGCAATGCCATTTGGACACTGCACAGCTGTGATGTCACCAACATGTGCAATGTGTGGGCGGGGCCGCACAATCATGGTGGCCCTCACACGTACTAGGGTTAGGGAGCATGCAGTTGGTGCATGCTCCCCAACCCTAAAATCGGCGCCAGCACAGCGCAAAAGGCCAGTCTGTACCATGCCATAGAGATTCTGCAGTAACTACAATGCTATAGTAAATACAATGACAGAGCTGCATGACTGATGTGATGCATAATGATGCTACTGAACTGTGATGATACACAACAGGGTACTGTGTAAAATGTCCCATTGTGCAACTGGAATTCCAATTGCATGATATGTCCTGACATTTTGTACATCAGGATCTGTTGTGTATTGAGACTGTTGCATGGTGGCCATGGGGCTGGCTCCATCTGTACAGTGGCCCTGGAAACATAGCTACTTCTCTGCTCCTCTCTTGAGAATGCAAGCATTGTGCAACATCACAATTCATCTTTAAGTGATCCTAAGCCAATTTATTTAATACCTAACAGGATGCCAACTATTAGAACCAAGGTCTACATCTCACAATGCGTAGAAATGCAGCATCCAAATGATAACTAGTTTCTAATATACAGAATAGTTCTTAAGGTTCAAATAAAGTCAGTTCATATAAGAATTCATACAATTATCTCAAAGAACTCATGGCAGCCTACATGGCTCTCTTCTTTCCCAGTTTTTCATCACAACAACCCTGTGAGTTATGTCAGTCTGACAGAGAATGATGATGCATCCACACTGTAGAAATAAAGTAGTTTGATGACACTTTAGTTGCCATTACTCTATTATCCAGAAGTCTGGGATTTGTAGTTTGGTGAAGTATTCAGCCTGGTCTGTCAGAGAGCATGCCTCACTAAACTACAAAACCATTTATTCAGTAGGATAAAGTCATGGCAATTTACAGTGTGGATACATCCTGAGTGATCCAATATCATGCCATGCATTTCCTGAATAAGTCAGGATTAGATTCTATTGTAAATGATGTAAATACACATATGATGTAAATATACTTTAAAGCTGACAGCTTATTTCTTAACATCCCTCTGACTATGAAGTAATGCAGACCATCCTCTTGTTTTGTGCTATGACTTTACCATAGAGTGAGAATAAGGTTCATGTTAAATAAAGTTTACTTTTTGTTTTAAATCAGATTGATCTAAGTGTGTCCCTGATAAGTTAATAATACTTTGTTTCTTTCTACGGTTACAGCTAAAAGTCCAAAATCTTTGTTTCAGTTAAGAGTTGGGTGACATGTATCTGGCTGGACACCATTCAAACTGGAATTTATTGTAATAGAAATTACTTAACTAGGAGTACATGTGGTGGATAATTCTCTGACAAATGTCATTGGTATAAAACTTCACAAAATGCTGAAATGGATATGTAATTCCTTTGCTCAACCCAACCCAACTGGGCTTGCTGCCAGGAAACAAACAGACAAGATATATGGCCCTCCTCATTGTAAAAGACATGAGAAGGAAGAAGTGGGGAGGATCCAAAACGGGTACCACAAGTTATGATTAAGCACGAGGGTTTTTTATATAAAGTTGAGCCAGGGTTCAACAAGTGAGTTCAAGTTCAACATTTAGATATGGTTCGTAGACAGGACAAGAGACCAATTAACCTAGGCATCTGCATACACACATTAATTCTGCCATCACATTAAAATCTTGTCTTTAAAGAACAGGAATGTATATCGCACACTTATATTTGTATTAATGGGGACATCAGAGCTGGGAACAGTCAGCTTTCAAGTATAAAAAATTTGAGAATGTGTCTAGTAAAATCAGACACATGCATGGTGACAATCATATATAAAGGCCCAGGTAGAAGGTAGAGAAACATACACCGAGGGATGATCAAGGATGGCAGGTTTTCTTTGCCAGACAGTCTGTGCTTAGCCAGCTATTCAAATCTGATCTCTTAAAACTTTTGCTACAAATCATTTAAGGATCCTAGAGGAGTAGTCGACAGGATTTTTTGTTTTAGCTGCAATTTTAAAATTCTTAGTTTATTAGACTAATCTGGATGTTTTATCAAGCTAGGATTTAATGTCTGAGATTTATTCTGATTTTTTAATACACTGGTTGCTAACTATGATGCCTTGATTATTATTTCCTTCCTTAGTTCATCATAGTCTTTTGCACTTGTCGCATTGTACCTGGTTTAACTGTTATGTTTTATGCGACCCTCATGTTCTTTTTAGCAGCTGTGCCTTACCTATTATATATTGCTAGCCATGTTAAGTTGTTATGGTGTCACTTTCTTACCATTACTACATCATCATATTACTCACTGTGTTATAGTCATCGACAGTTTGAGTCTCCCAAATGCTTGAGACCTGAAGCATTTTGGATTTCAGGTTTTATTATTATTTTATTTAGTTTGGAATATTTGCAAATACATAATGAGATATCATGAAGATGGGACCCAAGTCTAAATTCATATATGTTCCATATACTGTGCTTCTGTATGCAGAAAATATCATATGCAAAGCTGACTTAGATTCAGAGGCAGGAGGAGTGAAAATTGGAGGAAGAAATGTTAATAACCTAAGATATGCAGATGATACAATATTACTAGCAGAAACTATCAAAAACCTGTAACTGAAGAAAGTAAAAGAGGAAAGTGCCAATGTAAGGTTAATGCTAAACATTAAGAAAACAAAAATAATGATCATGGAAGGCTTACAAGAATTCATCCTGGGTAATGAGAAAATTGAAATAGTTAAAGAGTTCTGCTACCTTGTATATCCCAGTCCTATTGAAAAGATTGGAGAATGCAGTCAAGAAATCAGAAGAAAACTAGGATTGCAAGGATAGCTATGAAAGAACTGGACAAGATCCTAAAGTCGAAAGATGTAACTCTGAACACTAAAGTTAGAATCGTTCCAGCCATTGTATTCCCAGTCACCATGTATGGATGTCAGAGCTGGACAGTGAAGAAAGTCACTAGAAAGAAAATCAACTCATTTGAGATGTGGTGCTGGAGAAGAGTGCTGAAGATACCATGGACAGCCAAAAAGACAAAGAAGTGGGTCCTAGAACAGATCAACCCTGAATTCTCCCTGGAAGCCAAGATGATTAAATTATGGCTGTCATATTTTGGCCACATCATGAGAAGGCATGACTCATTAGAAAAGGCAATGGTGTTAGGAAAGGTAGAAAGCAAAAGAAAGAGAAGAATACCACATGCCATACGGTTAGACTCGATCAGGTAGGCCACAGGCCAGAGCCTCTAGGATATTAGCAAAGCAGTTGAGGACAGGGAGTCTTGGAGGTGTCTCATCCATAGGGTTGCCATGAGTAAGAACCAACTCCAGGACAATTAACAATGAAAAACATACATCTTATACAAATAGCATGAAGGTAATTTTACACATTGTATTTTTAATACTTTAGTGCATGAAACAAAGTTTGTGTACACTGAACCATCAGAAAGCAAATGTGTCACTATCTCAGCCACCCATGAGAAATGTTTCTGTTTTTGGAGTAATTTGGATTTTGGAATTCTGGATAAGGGATACTCAGACTGCATTGTTCTTCACCACCTTACCTAAGTTTATTTCAATAAATTTAAAAGTGCTTTATTTTTGAGTATGCAGGTGGTTCAGAAATCATTCTCCCTGCCTGTTAGAGCTATATACCAAGAGTGGTATAGAAAAAGAACCCACATTTCCCCCCCTGTATCTCACAAGTCCTAGTTGAAGCTCTAACTGTTACCCCACACTTGCCCTGAAGGTTTCTCAAGTATTCCCTAACTGAGGGCTAAAATTACTGACCCATTCCTGCTAGTCATAACTCCAATTGTGCCACGAGGACACTAGATATCTGATTAACTGGAAGGAAATACTGGCCAAAGTCCTATATCATGGAGACAGAGAAGTGTTCTCCTCCTTCCCTCACTATTTTTACATCTGAATTTAAATCTTGTTTTCTAAGGCTTTGGGAACTTTAGTTTAAAGGTGTTTTATAATCCTGTATATTTGATTACATATATTGGCTAGCGTGTTTTATATTATATTGTATTTTTTGTATTCTACCTGGATAATATCTTTTATAATTCTATTGTATAGTTTTATTTTATTATTCCTTCCTTCCCTCTGGGTGTATGTGTATGCACAAACTTTAGACTGTAAAACTCTGGCAGGACCCACTGTTTTCAGTTGTTGTACCTGTAAAGTACCATGTAATTTGATGGTGCTATTTAACTAAACAACAACAATAATATTTAATAAATACAGCTATGTGCATTAGAAAATTGCAACATTGTCCAAAAAAAATAAAATGCGTGATTACAATGCACAATACTCAATAGCACTTTATGTGCAAAAGTATTGCATGTACAATTCTGCATCTGCAAACATCAACAAAATATGAACTTCTGCACTGGCCAAAAATGTTCACTCTTTTTTGTAAGGAAACTCACACATGCGTAAGTCACTAATGTAATGCTAGCCATAGTCATCTGCCAACTCATCCTTTTTGGTTGTCAAGTCCTTCCGATACGGGTTTCTGGCTTTCTTGAACATTCATCCAGCCAATGTTTCGCTTTTAATACTTTCTTTTCATTTTACTTTAGCTTCCCTGAGGTTAGTAGATTCTTCTGCCAATAGATTTATGCATTTAAACGTGTGATTAGAAACAGAATTAATCTTATTTAGGCTGAGGGGGGGGAAAATCAACAATTGAACAACCTAATCAAAGCATTTAAGGAACTGCCGGATTGTATATTATAAATCATAACATAATTAGAACTGAATTGATTTTTCCATTAACATGAAATTAAGACTAATTTCCTCATGCTATATTTACTCTAATATTCCCCAGATGCAAATGCAGAGTCATAAAACGTTTAGTAAAAATGATTCTCTAATTGTTTCCTGGGTTGATCCATTACATCACCAGTTTGGCTGCTTCTTGAAAGGCCCCTAAAAATGTTTCTCCCATTGTGTCTTCCTGACAACATAATAAAGGCATGACTGTGAATCAGAAAGATATTAAAATATTACTGAGAGAGAGAGCTTCACCTCCAATCCTTCTTCAGAATTGTTTACTGAAGAAGAAACGGTATTAACAACTAAAGTTTATCCATCTAGGGCATTGTCACACTGCACAATTATGGAAGTTTGATATCACCAGCTATGCTGAGATTTGTAATTTAGGGAGCTATTTAGAAATCTCTAACCCTGTCCCTTGAACTACAGTGTCTAGCACAGAATTCAAACTACTGTAGTATTTCTCCTCTGTTCTCATTCAATATCCACAAGTCCTAAAGTATTTCAGGGAATTATTCTGCAAAGAAATTCATATGGGTATTGTTAGTGGTTTTGGTGTGAAAATTGTGGCTTTTGTTCAAAAAAAAAATATTTAAAAAGACAGCCTATGTGCACAATAAAACCCTGCTTCTAGATACCCACATTTTTGTGGGAAATTGTCATCAATAATAAGAACATAAGACACAAGACCATATTAATAAGAACACTGTGTGATGTTCCTAATAAGAATATTAAAAGTCATGATGAATCAAAAGCAGGTCTAGTCTTTCTTTCCACACAACATCTAACCAGTTTCCTACAGCAAGACTAGAGTTTGTCCTCATCCTGCACAGGTGAGGGCAAAAGGGTTGTTTGCCCATAACAGCTTCATACTAAGTCTGTAGGCAGTGCTGTCCTTATCTTTCCTCAGTTTAGAATATGTTCACCCTTAAAAATTAGCTTTCTCCCTCCAAAAACACCCTTATGAGCTACCCGCATGTACTTTCCAATGTTGCATAAATAGAAATGTGCGAGAATTTCATTAGGTTCTTCTCTTTCTTCACTTTCACTTTCTTTTCTTTTTGATAATTTTTCAATATTCTCAAACAGTGTCCTAAATGCAATGGAAAGTTTAAGATATAAACGTACTAAAATTCACATCTTCCCTCTTTTTTTAAAAAAAAGTTGAAATATGGCAGAAAGTGAAACTGTTTTATTTGCCCATCCTTTTATGTGTCTTCCTAAAAGTGTTGGAAACTGGTGGGCAAATGGCTCTTATCAAAAATTGTGGATCACAGCAAGCTAACAAACAGCTGATACTTCCTCCAATGTGCAATTAATCTTATAAATAAATAAACAAGCAAACAAACTTAAGACCCTTCCCCAGCCTCCATCACTGTCAAATTCCTTTGCTCTCCTCCGAACACTCCAGCTCATTCCCCATTCAGTGTTACAACCATTGCCCTAGGCCTTTCCTTTCACTTCTTCTGATGTCAAGTTTTTTGAATTCTTGGAGCATATGGCAAGGGAAATTGAGCACGGAGACGCTACCTCACTCAGGCACAGACACAATCAGATTTCTTAGGCTGTAATTTCATTTTCTCCAAAGGCCGCCTTAATCAGTAAGGCATGTTTTTTTAACCATCTAGGACTCCCCCGACCCTTTTCTTTTCTTTTGTCAGCATAATGCGCTCATGACCTTGAGTGTTAATTGGATCTATGGGGCCAGTGACCAGCCCCAGAGACTTTCTGCACTTCAGAACCAGCATAACATATAAAAGTAAATAATTTAAATAACAGAATTGACCATGATAGGAAAGAGGAAATGAAAGCATTCCAATAGTGTAATTTTATAATTCGATTTGATTTTAAATATAGATAACTCTGGGGCTGGGCTATGAACAAGAGTCGTCCATTGTTGTTAACGACTGTCAGGTCGACTGCAACTTATGGCAACTACAATGAATGAGCGACCTCCAAGTCACCCTGTTCAGATCTCGGACATTCAGGGCAGTACCTTCCTTGATTGAGTCCATCCACCTGTAGTGCTTTCTCCCTCTTTCCCTACTACCTTCTACCTTCCCAAGCATTATTGTCTATTCTATTGAGTCATGTCTTCTCCTGATATGTCCAAAAATACAACAGTCTCAGTTTAGTCATCTTAGGGCCCACACAGACAGACCAAAATAAAGTTGCTTTGGGTCACTTTGGAGGTATGCTGTTTAAATGATGCATGTGTCCTAAGAGGCCAGAAGCTGTGCCAAAGCTGCACACCAGTCCAGTTTCTAGGGAGATTTCAGGTGTGATTTACTCTAGGATCCATTTATTTGTAGTAGTCCATACCAAACAAGGATTAAGATTAGTGGGTAAATTAAGAGCAAGACTAGCAAAGCCACCAGAAACAGCGGAATACCCAGATTCATGTGGACTCTTCCTCAAGCAAAGTCAGTCTGGAAGGTTCTTCGCTGATGGACCTCACCACAAAGGGAAGTGGTCAGAGATTTCTGAGAAATATAGATCAATACAGGTCAACATCATCAAACACTACATCATCAATAATGATTATAAGCAGTGTGGACATTGTGGAACCACAAGCAACAAGGGAGTGCATACCATCTACACCACTCAGCCTGCCACTCAGACATCTTATTTGTCAAGACCATAAGTCAGAGCAATTTTAAAAACTTTAAAAATAAAATAAAGTTTACATGCAGTAAATTGAAATGTGTCATGTCAGGACAACAGTCAATTACATGTCCTGCTTTGGATTTTTAAATATATTTTTGCTGCTTTGTTAAGTAAAAGAAGCACCTGTCTGAACAGTTTCCATATTTCAAGGAACAAAGCTACATCTACATGGCAGAAATAATCCAGTTTGACACCACTTTAACTGCCATGATTGAATGCTATGGAATTCTGGGGATTATAGTTTGTTGGGGCAGAGAAGGTTAAATGTACCATAAAAGTACAAATCCCAGAATTCCATATCATTGAACTATGGCAAATAAAGTGGTAATAAAGTACAATACGGATGCAGCCCAAGTGACACTTCAGTTTGTTGTTATTGTACTGCCTGGTGATATCTTCTAAAACTCAACTGTGCAGATAATTTTACTCTTACTCCAATAAGACTAAATTGTTAGAAATTCCCCACCAGCTTTATGCCTTGTGCAGAAACGTAAGCTGCATCTGCACTGTGGAAATAATGCAGTTTGATACCACTTTAATTGTCATGGCTCAGTGCTATGGAATTCTAGAATTTGTAGTTTTGTGAGATATGTAGCTTACTCTGTCAGAGAGCTCTGGTGCCACAACAAACTTCAAATCCCAGGATATCAGCCATAGACTGGATGAGATTCTTTTA
The DNA here is from genome assembly GCF_019175285.1 of Sceloporus undulatus. Classification (NCBI taxonomy): domain Eukaryota; kingdom Metazoa; phylum Chordata; class Lepidosauria; order Squamata; family Phrynosomatidae; genus Sceloporus; species Sceloporus undulatus. The sequence continues at coordinate 365,212,598 of NC_056522.1, read as the reverse complement.
GGCTGAGTGTGGGTAAAGTCCAAGGGTCAAGAGTTCAATTTTCTGATCCAAGAACTCTCTGTAGGCTGCAGCAACCACCCCAAAATAAAGAGAGGAAAGACTGGAAATCCACCTCTACTTCTGTATAACACTGTTGAGGTTTCTGGGTGGAGGCAAAACAAATTATGAGGGTGCACCTTGTTTTAAAGGAGAATTAACACTCCTAAATGCCTCCAGAAACATCATGTTTAAGGGGTATCCATGTTGACCATATAGCAAAATACAACAAAATCCAAAGACCATAAAAGAGCTATGCCTTTATTGGCCAACCAAATTTCACAAAATGCATCTTACAAGCTTCCCATGCATCACTGGCTTCTTCATCAGGCAAAGATGTTACAAATCGTTGTTGTGTACCTTTAGGTTGATTCCTGTTTATGGCTATCCTATCACAGGGTTTTCTTGGCAACATTTGTTCAGAGATGGTTTGACTTTGCCTTCCCCTGAGGCTGAAAGTGTGTGACTTGTCCAAGGTTACCCAGTGGGTTTTCATGGCTGAGCCAGGATTCAAACCCTGATCTCCAGAGTTACTTGCTTACTTGCTAATTAGCTTACTTGCTGTTCACCGCTATGATCTTTGGAATAGCGGTAGATAAATAAAACAAATTAATTAAATTATTAAATTATAGTACAACACTCTACTCTGCACTAAAGGAGGGTAAATTTCTTTGAATTCAGTCGGAATTCAAAACTCACTCATTTCTGATGCCATTCAGGTTCAGAGATGCTTACATGGTCTTCCTTGGTTTGAAAAGTCTTCCTCCTTGGAGGTCTTCAAGCAGAGGCTGGGTGGCCATCTGTCGGGGATGCTTTGATTTGGATTTCCTGCATGGCAGAGGGTTGGACTGGATGGCCCTTGTGGACTCTTCCAACTCTATGATTCTATGATTCTATGAAAGTCAAAATAAATGTGTGATTCATAACTCAGTACTGAGTTTCATAGAATAATAGTGTTGGAAGAGACCACAAGGGCCATCCAGTCCAACCCACTGCCATGCAGGAACTCTCAATCAAATCATCACTGACAGATGGCCATACAGCCCTTGTTTGGAAACCTCCAAAGACGGAGACTCCACTACTCTCCGTGGGAGTGTGTTCCACTATCAAACAGCTCTTACTGTCATGAAGTTCTTCCTAATGTTGAGGTGGAATATCTTTTCTTGTTCATATTCATTCCATTACAAATTTGTAAATAAGCCACTGTAGATAAGCAGAAAGTGGGACTGGTCCACTCAAAACAGCACCTACATTCAAAATTAGAAATACATTTATAAATGCTTCAAAGATATTAAATATTACAGTTGGCCCTACATTTTAGCAGGGGATCCATTCCGGACTCCCTGTGAAAACTGAGGCTTGCTCATATTCAAGTCCTATAGGCTTGAATGAGGTGACCCCCGGTGTGTGCACCCTGGTGTGCATGTGGCCTGCGCCAGGCACGTGCACCATTGAAAATAGCACAGGTTGCCCCTTTGCAGATATTCAAGGTCGCAGATCTCAGATCTGTGAGTCAGGAGGGGTGACTGTATTACCTTTTGATATTTGTTTATTTGTTTAAAGAATTTTAACCTTACATGAGATCACTAAAAGCTCACTCAGATTTAAAACCTACAACATATTCCAAAAGCAATAGAGAGGGGGAGGGAAGAGGAGAACAAACCCTAGCCATTAGTTGTTGAAGTCCCATAGGTATTCTTACAGTGACCAATTGGGATGTTCATGGGAGAGGGGAAACTATACGACGCTTCTATCTCAGCAAAGTCAAAAGAGCTGTCTGCTTCAACAGACAGCTAGTTGACAGACGGCTGAATATAAGAGGAGCTACTTGAACCATATTAATGAAATTTCCAGATAATGATCAAGTGACATAAAAAGTAAATCACTGCTTTTCCTACAATTTTTTTTCAGGGCACATTTTGCTTTTAGTCTACCTTCGCCAAGAAAATTCACAAATAATTCCAATCATCAGAATTCATGATTCATCTTCTGTTGTTTCCAAATCCTGTTTGAAATTTTAGGTGGTCATCTCAAAATCTGTCATATACATGCATTATGCATTCTTCCAACATCTGTACCATTTCTAATCATGCTTCTGGCAATCTCCCCATCTGATTTTCTCCAAGGGTTTCAGAGTTCCAAATTACCTGTCCTTGTCTCTGATGCAGAACTGATGCATTTGGAATCCTCTATTGTTCCAGTCCCATCCCCCTGAATTTTGTAGAAAGTCTTTTGTATGCTTAGCTTGTTACAGCTTTCAATTCTTTCAGTTTATTCATCTCATTTTCTTTTTTTCCTCCCTCTATATTATGGCTGAGGATGCATGCACAGAATAAAATACCACATAGAATGGGTCTCAATGTGTTAATCTGTTGATCTAATCTAAGTCTGAATTTGGTCTGGAAAGAATCACCAAATATATTCAAAAATACATCCTTTTCAAGTGTTAGTGCACCCTGACAGAGTAGCCAGGACTGATGAGAATCTTTGCAGTTCAGAACTAATTCAATATGAAATTTGTATGTGGGGATGTTTGTAGAGCAGAAAGCATCTTCCGCACAGATCTAAAAAACATGTTTTCTGGGGAAATATCCACATGCAGATTTGGAACAGAATATGTCAAGAACTATTTATAGTATTTGAGAACTGCAAAGTGTTGAGGACTTTGTCACAACTTGAATAAAAAATGCTAAAATTACTGGCTCCTTCCTTCCTAAAGTTACTCATTTCTTCCTAATCCTTCCTTCCTTAGTGAAGAATTACATCTCTAATCTGAATTTGTAACTTTGCAAATCACTGGTTCATAGAGAAGAGCATCACCAGGGACCACATACACAACACTGTTATAGAAAGAAATGGATTGTTTGCTTGATGCACACAAAGTTGAACACAAAAAGAGAAAAGAGATTAATAATGTAGTTTACCTAAGAAGAACACATGGTTGCAGATCCAAAAAGTACACTGGTAGAGCATAAATCCCAACCAGAAAATTTAGAATCATAGGGTTGGAAGAGACCCAAAGGGCCATCCAGTCCAGCCCCTGCCATGTAGGAATACATAGCCAAAGCACTCCCAAAAGATGGTCATTCAGCTTCTGAAAACCTCCACCACACTCCAAGGCAGGTATTCCACTGATGAACAGCTCTAATTGTCAGGAAACTCTTCCTAATGATTAGATGGAATTTCTTGTACTGTAATTTGAATCCATTGCCCCATGACTTGGTCTCTGGAACAGCAGAAAACAAGCTTGCTCCATCATCAATATGACACCCTTTAACATCATATCCATCTTAACTTTCTCTTCTCCAGGCTAAACTCTTCCCTGAGCTACTTCTCATGGGGCGCAATTTCCAGACCTTTCACCATTTTGGTTACCTTCCTCTGCACATGCTCCAGCTTGTCAATATCCTTCTTGAACTGTGGTGCCCAGAACTGCAAACAGTATTCCAGGTGAGGTATGACTGGAGCAGAATAGAGTAGCACTGTTACTTCCCTTGATCTAGACATTACACTTACATCATTGTCAGAGGAAGGGGTTCCCTTGCCTCCAATTCCTCTTCAGTGTACAAATGGAGACAAGGGGCTTCCAGGTGTGGCTTCATTATCATTGTATGCATGATCCCTATGTATGCTATAGCTCAGGGAATACTTTAGGACCATGAATATCTCCCAGTCCTCAGTTACTGAGCAGCAGCTGCTGCAATCAATGTCTCTTATGTTTCCTTCCCCTTATGCAAGCAATCTCTGGTGTGAAAGGGAATTGCACAGGGCCCCTGCTTCTGTCTGTAACACAAGAAATTACATTTATTTATGTTTTAATTATTTATTTATTGGATTTATATCCCACCTTTCTCCCAAAATGGGATTCAAGGCAAGGCAGTTTATAATAATTTAAGAAGGATACAATTAAAACATCAATTACAAAAAAGTTATTTAAATAATTAAAAAGTACTAACATATAACAGTTGAAAACCCAGCAGAGTTAAAACCATTTTTTAATCAAAATAAAAACATTAAAAACAGCACACCAATTACACACACACTGCATAAGTAAAATTCACACATCAAAAAGAAAAATGTCTTCAGCTGCTGGTGAAAAGAGAGCAGGAAGGGGACCAACCTGACTGTCAGTACAGTCTGGGATCAGCCATGGAGAAGGCTGTCTCCTGAGTGCTCACCAACTGTACTTGTAAAGGTGATGGCACTGAGAGAAATCCCTCCTCTGCCAATCTAAACACTCAGTCTGGCTTTTATAAGGGGATATAGTCCTTCAGGTACTCTGGACCCAAGCCATTTGGGACTTTAAAAGTCAAACTAGCACTTCGAATTCTGCCTGGAAATAGACTGTTCCCAGTGCAGCTGTTTCAGTAGTGAAGTCATAGGATTCTGCAGTCAAGAGCATGACCAAAACATTTTGGACCTGCTGAGGTTTCCAGTTTCGGAAGGTAGCCCCATGTAGAACAAATTACAGTAATCCAAATGGAATGTAGTAAAGGTATGTATCACCATAGCCAGATCTGAGTTCTCAAGGAATGGGTGAAGCTGGCACACTAGTTTGAACTATGCAAATGCACTCCTAGCCACAGCCAAAACCTGGGCATCCAGGCTCAGATCCGAATCCAAGAGCACATCCAAGCTGTGAACCTGAGATTTCAGAGGAGTCTCTATTCCCTAATCGGCCTTCCGACTGACCAGGAGCACATCTGTCTTGTCTGAATTAAGGCCTCAAACAGACGGACTGAAAGGTCCACTGTAGGACTGTGCTGAGGGCATGGCATTTAGATGCCACAAACCCCCAAACTGCTCAGAAGCTGCACTCAGACTGCCTAGGGTGGCCCAAACCCAGCTGCAAATTAAGCATAAAAATGTCTCTCCTTTGGCTGGCCAGATTGAAAGCTACACTGGCAGCCCAGATCAGGGCCAAGCGCATGCAGTCGCCATGACCCTGGTGCAAATGGCACCAGAGAGGCTGCAGCCAGCTTTATCACAGGCCCGTCTGCTCAAGGCCTAGGTTTCAATTTGTTCACCCTCACCCAGTCCACTACTGACACTCATGAGGAGGGGTGGGAAGAACAGTCATCTGTTCCCCAGCAACAGAGAAAGAGATTCCTGTTAATCACACAACTACTACCCAGTAAGTGAGAACTGTGGTCAGGCTAGAGCTCAATGTGTAGTTGCATGACTGGCAGCAAATGGATTCTGACCATTTGCTGCTATTAGCTGCCTCCATGTTGACTTCATATCTTCAATAGTCCTGTCTTGCAGACTCTTATGCAGCTAGGTGACTGGGAGGTTTCTCATTCATAGGGTCACCTATGAAGTCAATTCCAAGGCTGTGGCTTTCTTGATTGAGTCTACCAATCTAGAATGCAGCCTTCCTCTTTTCCTACTGCCCTCCACATTTTGGAGGGCACTGTCTTTTCTGTTGAGTCATGCCTTTCCATGATATGTTGAAATTTATGACAGTCTCAGCTTAATCGTCTTGGCTTCTAGAGAAAGTTAAATAATAAATAACAATAATAAACTATTTATAGCCCGCTTTTCCTTGGCAGATCAAAGCGGGTTACACAGAAGTACACAAATGTACACTTTACAAACAGTAATCACATTAGCATCCAAATCAATATATAAACTATTAAAAACAATATTAAAATTATAAGATTAAAACCATACAAAAACTAGCTTAAAGTGCTGGTGCGACAAGTGCAACGGGGAGAGAGCAGATCTTACAACATCTGGGGGAAAGCCTGTTGGAAGAGGAAGGTTTTTAACCTCTTCCTAAATAGGTCAAGGGAGGTAGCCGAGCGGAGCTCACCAGGAAGAGAGTTCCAAAGCTCCGGGGCCGAGATAGAAAACGCCCCCTGTGCAGTCACAGAATACTTCGTGTCTGGAACCCTCAACAGTTGAAGTTCAAGCCTGATTTAGTCTAGGACCCATTTATTTGTCTTGTTAGCAGTCAACAGTATCCTGAGAGCCGTTCTCCAGTACCATATTTCAGATGAGTTGATTTTCTTCCTATCACTTTTCTTCAATGTCCAGTTTTCACCGACTATAGAATGAAAAACATATAAAATATTAATTTCAGAGCATAGGTTAAAAACAGTACAGCAATAAAATAGAAATTGTCTAACATAAAGCAATCAGTTCCCAAATGTCTGCTGGAATAGAAATGTTGTTGCTGTTGTTAACTGCCTTCAAGTTGACCCCAATTCATGGTGACCCTGTGGATGAACCATCTCCAAGAGCCCCTATCCTCCACTGCTCTACTTAGGTCCTGCAGTTTCATACCAATGACCTCTGACTGAGTCCACTCATCTGGCATGTTGCTTTCCTCTGTTTCTACTACCTTCAACCTTTCCTCTATTATCTTTTCTAAAGTTGTTGTTGTTAACTGCCTCAAGTTGACCTCAGCTCATGGTGACTAAATGAATTAGACACTTCCAAGACACCTTTATTCTCAACTGCTCTGCTCAAAACCTGCAGGTTCAGAGCTGTGGCCTCCTTGATTCAGTCTGCTCATCTAATTTGCAATCTTCCTCTATTTCTACTACTCTCCACTTTTTCTAGCATCATTGCCCTTTCTAGTGAGCCATGGCTTCTCATGATGTGGCCAAAGTATGACAGCCTCAGTTTGATCATCTTGGCTCCCAGGGATTTCTGACTTGATTTGTTCAAGGACGCATTTGTTTGTCTTTTGGGCCATCCACAGTATTCTCAGCACTCTTCTCCAGCACCGCATTTCAAATGAGTTGATTTTCTTCTTATCTGCTTTCGTCACTATCCATCTCTCATATCCATACATGGTGATGGGGAATACAACATATTGGAGAATTCTAACTTTAGTGCTCAGTTGTATATCTTCACTCTTTAGGATCTTGTCTAGTTCTTTCATGGCTGCCCTACACTTTCCTAGTCATCTTATTGTTTCATGGTTGCCATCTATGTTTGATCCAAGGTATGGGAAACCTTTAACTACAGTGCGTCCTCGCCTTACGCGGGGGATCCGTTCCGGATCCCACCGCGTAAGGCGAATTCCGCCTATGTTCGAGCCCCATTGGAAACAATGGGGCTCGTGCGCGGTGGCGCGGGCGCGGGCACACCCATTCAATTGAATGGGACGCGCCACCCCTTCCACCCCGCGCGCACGCCACAGCTTGAGCGCATACGCTCAAGTCCGCGTATGGCGCGGGCGCACTGTATTTCTATTTCTTCATTGTATAGGTTGAATTTATGTAGATTCTCCATGGTCATTATTTTTTGTTTTCTTTATGTTTAGCATCAAGCCTGCCTTTATACTTTCTCCTTTGATCTTCCTTAGACTTTACTTAGGAATAGTAGGGCCCGTTACAGACGGGCCTTTTAGTACGGAGTCAGTCCGTATTAGGGTTAGGAAGGTGCGGTGCTTCCGCACCCCCCTCACCCTAGTACGGACTGAGTCCGTACAAAATTGTGGCGCCCCATCTACATGGGGGCCGCCATGACGACGTCACGACCGCACCGCCTCTATACAGGGCAGCGCGGCAGTGATGTTGTCACTCCACGCCAGGGCACTTAATGCGCCCTTTGCGCAGAGTAGGTTTGCGCCGCTGGGTGCAGCCTTCACACGGCTGCACCCAGCGGCGCAAAGGAGAAAGGGGCCACGTGGCCCCTTTCTCCTCCTCCCCGCCGCCGTGGGGTGTCCTTGGGGCTTTGCGGGTAAGCGGGCCTGTTTGCCACTTCCCAGCGCTGGAAAGCGGTGGACGGGGCCATCAGCACTGCCGTTCTTGGCCCGGCTGAGACCCCGATACCCCGGGGAAAGGAGCGGTACAGGGCGCCTCAAAGGGCGGTCATAATGCGCCAAATTCGTTTCTCAATGTAAAAAAAAATCTCAGGTTGGATAGAGGATGAGGAGGAAAGGGGGAGATTGGTGACCATAAAAAGACTTTGAAAAAAGATGCTTCTTTGTCAGAGGTTTTGTTAAATGAGGTATTCCTGTATTTTAAAATGTGTACATGATGAAATATATGTATTAAAGTCTATGTAGGCCTACACAAACAACTTTTCCCAACCTGATATGGGAAGGGGTACATAGCTGAGGTTTAAAGAACTGCAACACAGTCCTGGGGCTGTGACTGGGAGAATAGGAAAAGAAGGAAAAGAAAATCTGATTAGGCTAGCAGAAGTTCGCTCACACACTGTTGGGGTTCAACTCATTTTGTCTTAACAGGCACTCATAAGGTTCTAAGCTACCATTTCTTATTTTTCCCAGTACAACAAGCAATTCTGAAAAAGCATTACTGTTATAGCAATTTGTTTATTGCATGCACATGTGTGTGTGATCACCATTTCAATGCATATTATCTGTCTAGTTGGTTAAAAAGCTAGATATATTGAACATCTGGCTCCTGGGACACTATCCATTTTTCTCAATAACTGCAGAATATCTTGGAACACTGATGACATTCCTTAGCAAGCCATTAGCTAAAACCATTTACATTTACCTTTCTTCTTTTGCATTTACCATGGCTGAGTCCATTTATCTTGTATGATTTTTTTAAAGGATTTCTCTAGATCTTCAAAGGTGTGGAGGAAGGGCAGTTCACTTCAGAGAAATACATTACTTAGAGCAAATTCTTTTTATGATATGTCTAATTTTATGTGTTGAAAGGAGTGCTAAGAAAAGCTTGAGTTTAAATATGCATTACAAATCCAGCAATACAAAAAGAAGGGAGGTGGTGGTCCCAGATAAATACACCATCATTTTATATAATCCCCCGACTGTATTATTAGTTAATCATACACTCTAGACCAGCTTTCACATCCTGTCTCACACTTCATATGCCGCCCGCAGCGATCACCATGCACATATTATGGAGCAGAATCTGTGGTTATGCATGCTTTTGCAAAAATCTTAGCATTCACAGACTGTTCTGATCCACACCATCGAAGAGCAGCATTATCAAGAAGCTGTTCAGTCGAACAGTGTGTAAGAGAGAGGATCTGTCTTCTTGCTAATTGTATCAATTGGGGTTCTTCTTGTTTTAATTTAAAAGTTGCAAGGAAGAAGTACACGCACACACCTCATTTCTGAACCCTCCTGGTACAGTCAGCAGCAATGTATGCAAATGAGAACAGATATATTTTCTATACTCCTTCGTTGGAGGGACATGAAAGGCTAGAGATTTACCAAGACTCAGCTCATTAGATACACTCATCAAACACAGATTGCTTTTACCATGTGTGACACATCTAGTGATTTAAAAGCTCAACCTGCTTACTCTTTCGATTCCTGTTCCCTCAATCGGGGCACATTTTAACTATGAGAAAGCACATTCTAAAGCTGCCTGGTGTGACACCATGTTTTGCCAGCAGTGCACTAAGAAAAAGCAGTTCCTGTTCCCCTCAAATACACACACACACATTGAACATGTGTCTTCAGTGTGGTACTCTTCGCAGTTATGTAGGCCAAGATCCCACACTGGGGTTACACAGTGTAAATCTCTGCATGTAGAGTTATGCATTAATTGTGCTATGCAACAATTAAAGAAGGATATGGAAAAGCTAGAGCATGTCCAGAGGAGGGTGACTAAAGCAGTGCAAGGTCTGGAAACCATGCCTGATGAGGAGCAACTTAGGGAAAGGTTTAGCCTGGGGGAAAGAGACAGTTAAGAAGTGACATGATAACCATGTTTAAATAGTTGAAGGGATGTCATATTGCAGATGCAGCAAGTTTGCTTTCTGCTGCTCCAGAGAATAGAACACAGAACAAAGGATTCAAACTACAAAAAAAGAGAATCCACCTATATATTAGGAAGAACTTCCTGATGATAAGAGCTGTTCATCAGTGGAATACGCTGCCTCAGAGAATGATGGAGTCTCTGACTTTTTAAACAGAGGCTGGATGGCCCTTTGTTGGGAGTGCTTTAATTGTGTCTTCCTACATGGCAGGGGATGGTACTGGATGGCCCTTGTGATCTCTTCCAACTCTATGATCCTATGATTCTAACCCTGGTGCTGAATGGCAGCATCACCCAACTGATCCAGGGCAGCAAAGGTGCAACCAAATGAGCAAGCAAATCACACTACACATCCATGCACAATGCCACCACCAGTACAACTCCTCTTCCACAACCTTGAACTGAATGTGGATCTTCTGCATGAGACAAAAATATGCAACCATTCCTGTAGAAGAATTCGTACATACTTAAAACACCAACAGGATTCCAGATGTATGGTAGCCCAGCCAGCCAAATTCTGGCATTTGGTGGTCATCATGTTAAACACTAACATGTTTTTCAGCAAATTAATTAACTGGGGATTTGAGACCATGTTTCCCTAATGCTAGACTTATACTCTAACCACTAGGAAAAGATTGGGAATTGTGTGACCCACTGGCATCTTGGGGGAGTCCAATGAGGCCCTTGTGACCCACCCTGACCTTCCAAAGGTCCTGACACCTCCCCACAAAATGTACACTTTAACCATGCAGAAGAACCAACAGAAGAAGTCCTGTGTTCATCAAGATAATACTGAGGATTATGTTTTAATTCTGTTCATACACTGATAAGCTAGTTGCCTATGAAAAGCCTGCTGGCAGGATATCAATACAACTATATATGTTTCCCAGTAAATGATACACAGACGTATATACTACCTCTATGACTGAAAATGAGACATGGGTCTGGGGCCAAAATTAGGGTTTTGTAGGGCTGGGCGTCCGCGCGCATCCGGCCTTACAATCGGTGTACGGGCACCATGATTATGCACACCCATCCATACCAGGCACACAACAATGACATCTGCATGGTGCAGCACCCAAACAGTGCCATGCATATGTCATTGTTGCGTGTGAGGGCACCAGTGGTGCCCGGCGTGCAGTGCAAAAAGTACCTGCTGGGAGTGGGGTATTTTTAGGCCTCGCAGAGGCCCCAGCATTTGTCTGCTGCAGCCTCCATCCCGGGCAGAAGGGAGTGGCATCTCAGTGCTCCTTTCTGCCCATCTGTATCCCCCTTAGACAACCTGATTAGTGGACATTGATGGCACTATCCTCCAAAATGAGCTGTATGTAGTCAAATTAGAGTTTATCTAATCCATTTTTGAGGCTGTCTCAGCTGTCAGACATTACTACATCTTGTGGCAGCGAATTCCACAGTTGAGCTAGGCATTCTGACAGTTCACTGCCACAAGTAGTCTTTTGGGCTTGTTTACAACACAACTGCATTGCTACTTGGCGTTGCTGATTCTGCAACCTGACCACATGCTTGTGCTCTCGGCTGACTGTTCAGCTACATCCTAATTCAATCCAAGCTAAGAAAAGCGACTGTAGACAGAAAAACAAAAAGCCCCCAAACTGGTCATCACGTGAATCAGCCATAATTATTGTGATGAACATGCCATCACCTATTTGATTTTGAAGAGTCTCATTATACACCAGATGCCATTTGAAAGCCTTAGTTTGCAAAGTAAATGACAAGGGAGGTATCAGAACAGCAGGAATTCTAGGACAACATATTGCGCATTTCTCTGCCATAACGGTCATAAGGAAGGAAAGGAATGCAAAGACAATTTGCTTCTCTGAGAGAGAATTGCTTGACTGTTACAGCACCAGTTCACAGTTTCTTAATTTGTTTGGAAATACTGTTGGATCCCGAATTGCACTTTTAACAATTCTCTTAAGGCCTCTGATTAATTTACATATAAGTCATGTCTGCATGGGCCAAAATACTTCGGGAGCAGTTCGAAGTATCTTGACCTCTAAGCTCCCCCAAAGTCCCACCATTAACTGGGCACTCTGGAGTGATGCCCAGTGGCTGTTTGTATGCTCATCCCACTGTGCTGCCCAACACCCCCAGCACTGGCATGGGTCATTCATTCTGAGGATGAAAATGAGGTGCCCAGCATCAATTATATGGCTGGGCACTTCTTTCTGATCTCAGAGGGAGCTACTTGTACTAGCGGCAATGGGACCAGGTGACACAGCAGAACACATTGAAAACAACCACCCAAAATCATTCTAGAGGGCTCTGGATCCTCTGGGAAGACTTATTGGAATCTGAGTTAAGGGTAGTGTACTTCAGGTTCGGTGCTGAACTGGCCATATGTTACCCAGACAGTTCACATCAGAATCAAGGAATGGTCCCTACATAATCTGGATTTACCATTGTGAGGATGGTGAAAAAGACATGTTATTTAGCCCATGCAGACATGGCCATAGAATTCATGGCGATTTTCAGAGACTCTGGCTGCTGCCCCATGTGGTGAAAAAAATTCACTGATTTCACCTAACCTGGCTGCTGATTCCCTCCAGGCAGGAAAGAGTACAAGAGCATTTCCTTTCCTGGTGGAACTTGATTTGTGGAACAAGGTCTACCTGAACTCTGGTCGGTTGTATGCTTCTGAGCTTGCTCTTTGCTCCTAAGCCCTGATTTGGCCCCTCACCTTGATTTCCCCACTCCTGGATCCAGGGAAATCACTTTCTGGATGCTTGGGGTGCAGGCCACACTAAGTGACATCCTAAGTGGGGGTGACACCACTGCTCCTGAAACATCTTCCTTTGGGCAGAAACAAGTGTTGATGCTTGCCTTTGTCTCTTTAAAATGAAGCTCAGCAGAAGAGATTAAAAAATTTAAAATTCTTTTAAAAACATCACATCTTACCAGATTTTCACTTTAGCCACATGAAATTAAGTACATGTAAATACATTTAAGCTGTGTGCATATGATATTGTAATTTAAAGGTAGAATTTTAATTTTGCAATTACATTCAGTGAAATATGGGGATTCAAATATCTGAATAACATTAGTGCAAAAACATTACTAACAATTCTGTATGATAGGGTATGGGAGGACATCAATGGTGTGGTGATACCATGAGTTACTGTACCAGGTGACACCAACCCTAGTGACACCACTGCCTGGATCACTCTAGAGCAGTGATGGTGAACCTTTCAGAGACTGAGTACCAAAACTTAAAGGTGTTCTGGCACCAGGTGTTACCTGGGGACAGGGGGGCGGGACTTCTGGGGGTGGGACTTCCACCTTCCAGGGGCTCGGAAGTGCAGAGTGACCACATGGTTCCAAGCCCTACCACGTGGTGGTGGTGCCATCATGGCACAAGCATGGCGCAGCATCTAAACATCATGCCACCACACGTGTGTCATCGCTACACACAAGTGCACCCGCCGCAGAGAATAAAAAGAACCCACTTTCAGCAAGCTCTTTTTAGTCTGAGGGAGGCTGCACCATTTGCTTGCTGCAGCCTCCATCAGGAGTAAAAACAGGCAGCTCCAGCCCACCCTGTCAGGGTGATCTGTCGAGCCCCTTAGTTTCATATGTGGAACTAAGTAATATCTCCTTGCCTGACCCTCCAAATCTGCCTTAATAGCCAGAAGCCAGATTGGGCAAAGGAGGGAAGAGGCCAACAAAAGATTATCCAGTATGTTCTGAAACCTGGGTGCATAATGCAGGCATCCTCTGGGACTCATAACAGTCCTTCAGAGGCCAGGAAGATGCCTGCACCATCATGTGTCTATCGAAACAGAGCGGGATGGTCCTTGAGTGCCCCCTCCTTTGGTCATTACATGGCTGTGTTGTAGAGCAAGGCACAAGAAAGCAATAAGTCTGGTGAGGAGCCTTACTCTCCCCTGTGAGGAAGTCTTTGATAACTGCACAATTTTCAAAGACATTCTCACACTGGGGAGCAAATTGAATGAACTATCCATTCTTCCCAGAGGGAAGAAACTGAATGGAGAATCACATCTCTAGTTTGTACCTACTAAAGACAGGCAGAGCGGATAGTTGAGAATTTATTTGGTCCTTTCTTGTTAAGACTTTACAAAATTTATAAATGACTTCATTTATTTAATGGGAAGAATTCAGATTTTGAATGTGGGGGAGAGGAAAACATGACACATTTGTCCATTCCTACTGTGGGCTCCCTGTAGTAGTAGAATCATGTTCTCTCAGGAGAAAAGTAAAAGAACATAGACCTTCCCGAATAAGGCTTTTTCCATCACCTTTCCTACCCCACAAGACCATTTTGCTGTGCTTGGAAATCCCCTGATAATACATATTTTTGTATTTCTGTGTTTTGAGACTCTTGTTGCTCCTGAATAGACGCCATAATCTCCCGATTTGTGACAAATTAGCTCCAGTCCTCCCTAGCAGAAGGCATTAGCAAAAGAGCTGACAATTGTGTTCCTTCATATTTACATCCTCATCATCTTACACCTTCTCTCCCTAAAAAAAGAATAATTGCTGAATACCTCAGCAGAATAACAACAAAACAAAAGGAGTTTGCATTCCTCCAGGGCTTCCCTCCTATCTTTGTCTCTCAATAAAAACTACAAAGTAGCAAAGAACCTAAGGCAATTGTTGAATAAGCAGTGAACAAGAAACAGAGAGATGGTGGAGGAGTAGAAACAGTGTGAAATTAGGAAATTAAGAAGCTCACCGAGCAAGAAAAGAACACTTTAATCTGGAGTCCTTCCAGGAAATCCAGGTGACTTTTTTTTTTTTAATTTGCAGATCCATTTATTTTCATAGGCCAGTAAAATGCTACAATAAATGAAAAGGAACTGCTTAGGGTAGCCCTTCTGGAAAACAGAGCAGGGTGTTTTGATTTCTGTAAAGTTTTCTTTTTAAAAAAACAATTAATTGCATGGAATCCGTGCACAATTTTATTGTATTCGCTTCTCTTTTTTTCTGCCCCAGGTCCTGCCAATTTGCATTGAGTGACAAGAGCTTTTGGTATGGCCACAGTAACGGATGAAATAAATAGCTCATCTCAGGCTATATTTTAATTGGTGGGAGAGCAAGAAAGGGTGGAGGAAGGAAGAATCCTTGTGGTCAGATTATTTCAGAGGCCCAACCAAAGTACACTCAACATCACCGAAAAGCATTTTTTTTTTTTAAATGGCTATGTGTGTTTTTATTGCTTTGGAAATATGAAACAGAGCACAAAATCTATAGAAGGAGAGTTAAGCAAGGGAAAAATCAATCCATAAAGGAGAGAATGGTTCCTAAGTACACTTGAGTCCCCCCCCCCAAAAAAAAGTACTGGGAGGAAGAAAGAGAGAACAGTATCTATATAATAATGACAACCCAGCCCCAGCTGATAGTCAAAATGGTCATCCATGTATCACCAAAGACATTCTGTTGCTTCTGAGAAAATTCTAGGACACTGGTGAGATGTGATTTGTGCAGCATGTGTCAAACCGTGGCATATTAGATGTGTCTTGAATCCACTCAAGTTTCTGAGCTGTCTTCCCACTAAAATGTGTTGCCCATATCCTATATTATCTACATTGGCTGCTGCCAGACTGCAGAATTAATGCAGGTTGACATTGTTTTTACTGTCATGGCTCCATCCTATGGAATTTTGGGATTTGTAGTTTGTTATGGTGCCAGAGCTCTCTGGCAGAGAAGGTTAAATAGCTCACAAAAATACAAACTCCAGAATACCATAATTATGGCAGTTAAAGCAGTGTCAAACTGCATTAATTCCATAGCATAGATGCAGCCTTAGTGTAACTATGGGGTTGAACAGGTCGCCTCTTTCTTCACCAGATCGGGAACGTGACAACTACATGACACACCCTGATCTGGCTTTCCATGGTGCAAAAAGGAGCTGCAAAAAGTGGTTCCTTCTTGCACCATGGAAAGGGTGCCATAGTCACCGGCACCACAGTTTTTTGGCACTCCTTTGGTGCTGCGTCATCTGGACACAATGCCAAAGATGCACCATTATGCCACCTGCCATGTGGTTGGGAGCATGGCATGATGACAGCATCAGGGCAGAGTTGGGGTATGCATTGTCTAGATGCCACGTCCCCACTCTGCCCCCAGGCCACCATTTATCGCCAGTCTGTCGAGGCCCTAAGTAATGTCTGCTGGTCCAAATCCCAAACTGAATTTACCAGGCAGCAGCCACACTGAAACATGGCAATGAGTGTGCAGGAGGATGGCATTTCCACCTCTTCCTACTAGTAAGCAAGGCTGAGACAATCAGAAGCAGAATCTTTGCCACAGTTCCTTATTATAGCTCACTTATTGGCAGGAAGGTGATATAAATGCCATCTTCCAGTTCCCCTATTGTCAGCTGAACAGATCTCCATCTCTCGCAGAGAAAATGGCACTGTCACATTAGCTAACACTTGTTACTACTGAGCAAAAAGAGGCACCAGTAAACCACTTCTGAATATTTTTTTTACCATGAAAACACTATGACAATCCAAAATGAAATAAGAGATAGTACTGGAAGATGAAACTCCCTTGTCAGACAACGTACAGGTACAGCAGAGGACAACTAAGAGTACTGTTCTGGCTAATGATACAAATGGGTTCATCCCAAAAGGGTGTTCAGCTGTTGACATGCTCATCTACCAAGCTGACCAAAGGAAACTCTGAAGGTGCACAGCACATGTTATGGGTACATGGAATGTGAGAAGCATGAATGAGGGGAAGTAGACATAGTAAAAAAAAGAAATGAAATATGTAAATATTGCAGTACATGGAGTGAGTGAGCTAAAGTGGATAGGAATGGGACATTACATAGTCATTAGTATACTCTTCTGGGCTCAGAGATTTTTGTTCCAAGATTTATCAGGGGTCACACAATTGACACAACCCAAGCTCCTAGGACTAGGAGCCCTGGTGGTGCAGTGGTTAAATGCCTGTACTGCAGCCATTCACTCAAAACCACAAGGTTTCAAGTTCAAGACCAGCAAAAGGGCCCAAGCTCGACTCAGGCTTGCATCCTTCCGAGGTGGCTAAAATGAGTACCCAGACTGCTGGGGGCAAATTAGCTTACTTGCTAATTAGCTTACTTGATGTTCACCGCTATGATCTTTGGAATAGCGGTATATAAATAAAACAAATTATTATTATTATTACTACTACTACTACTACTACTTTTCTTAGCAAGTCATGTATCATCGACTGTGTCCAGCTGGTTATCCCCCCTCCTATCAGGTATCATTATCCACAAAGGGCAAGGGTCAAGCAAACTGTATTAGCTATGCAAAGCATCCTATCTCGCCACAACCTCAAAATGCAAAAACTTGATCCCCCAAATGAAAAAGATCAAATTTCAGTTTGGAGGCATCTTATGGCTGAGGAGACTGGGTGAATTTTACCCGTATAGTGGCTTAGGCTGGATAAGAATCACTAGTACTTAGGGATATAAACTGACATCCTACATCAAAGTTGCATATCGTAAAACACTGTGAAATTATGCATTGATTGTGCTATGTAGCCCTCATGTCAACTGCCAATATTTCATAATGGAACACCCACACAAATGTGCAACCAGATGCAGAACCAAATGTGCATGTGAATCACATACACATCTATGTACATCTATGGCATGTGCATTCATGTGCATATGCATACACAGTGATGCCACTCGTGAAACTGCTTCCACAATCTTGACCTGAATGCTCCATACTGGACAAAAATGTCCAGCTACCTCTGTAGAGAACCTTAAACATATGCAAGAAACCAACAGGATTCTGATCAATGTATTGAGATAGGACTTCAAGTGGCATATTCCATTACTTCATCTCGAGTTGTTTTACTGTTCTGTTCCAACAGTATTCTTAACTGGGCTGACAATTACTCATTTTCCTGAGTGCAACCCCACCTATCAGCCACTTTACCAGTCTGACCACATTGTTGGGGGGAAATTTTGAGAGCTGTTGTCCAAAACAGTAATATTCCCCAGCTATGTCCAATTCCTTATTTATTTGTTTGTTTATTTATTTAAAAACCTTTTGTGCGACAGGTTGTGTCTCCCTTATCCAAAATGCTTGGGACCAACTGTGTTGTGGATTTCAGATACAGATATAGATAGATATAGAATAGGTGGATTTTATAATATCTGTATTTGCATATAAATACAAAATGAGATATCTATATATGCAATGGGAACAAAATTCATTTATGTTTCATATACACCTCATACACACAGCCTGAAAGTAATTTTATACAATATTTTTAAGAATAATTTTGTACATGAAACAAAGTTTGTGAACACTGAATGATCAGAAAGCAAAGATGTCACTATCTCAGCCACCCATGAATAAAGTTTGGGGTTTTGGAGGTATTTCAAGTTTTGGAATTCCAGATAAGGGAGATTTAACATGTATATATTGTTGTAATTGTATTTTGTTTCACTCTAACAGGAGTTTATTGCATGCAAAAATAAAGTGACTTACCCCTGCTGAGATACAGTCATTTTACAGGATGCAATTTGGAATTATCACATGAAAAATGCCGCCAATGCCACCAGGCGACTGCATCCAGGCTCCCAGCTGCACTCAGCCAACCACTTTTCAAAAATGGGAGCTTCCCGAGTTTGCAAATTGGCCAGCTGAGCACAGCTGGGAACCTGGATACAGTCAGGATGCAGTCGGCATTGGCAGCATCAGCGGCATTTTTCATACGATAATTTCCGATTGCATCCTGTAAGTGACTGTATCCCAGCAGGGGTAAATTGCTATATTTTTGCATACAATAAACTCCAAAGTGTAAGCCACCTTGGGTCTCATAATGGAAAGAAAGCTGGATTAAAAAAATTAAAAACAATTTTTTTTTAAAAAAAATGTGGATCCTCCTAAGAGGTTTATTGGAAGTTGCAGGCATCTGAAGAAAGAAGGAAAAGAGAAGAAACTTTTCCACCGCAAACTCATAGAATCATAGAGCTGGAAGAGATCCTAAGGCCATCCAGTCCAACCCATTGCCATGCAGGAAGACACAATCAAAGCACACCCAGGGATGGCCATCCAGCCTCTGTCAAACAACTCTTATCATTAGAAAGTTCTTCCTAATGTAATCACCTAATGTGGAAAAGCTGGAAACTTGGATTGGATGGCCCTTGGGGTCTCTATGATTCTATAATTCTATTTTTTGGGGGACCACAATTCCCAAAATACTATAGGCATTTGGTAGTTCCTTTGAAGTTCCTACTAGAGCCCAAAGTGGATTCACCATTCCCCAGACAAACTGTCAACCTGGTGGATGTATGTTACTGGCAATAAGTTTGCTCTGGACTAGATAACCCTCTAGACTAGCCATCATTGCTTCTTTCCTGTTCTTAACTGAAGACTGAAGATTACTCACTAAAGTCTGGCCTGTAATTTCATCTTGTGGGGGTGTGGGAGTCTAAGATATCAGAACTTTGGGAGCCATTGTTCAAAAGAGAATAATAGCTCCTTTGTTTTGATTTTTCTTTCAGCTCAGCAAAGTGCTAATAGGGCCTACATATTAACAGGCAAACAATTCCAGATCAGCAGCATTTTCAGCTAGAATGATTAAGTACCACACGGCACTCAGCTGAATCCAAGAGAGCACAATTTCATGCTTGTTAAGGCTGATTTCCTGAGTTGGCATTTTGACTGAGCTAAGCCAAGTCATCTCTTGATCCTGAGATGATCAGCAGGTATCACCAGGAAGACAAGAGTAGCTTGTCAGGTAACAAACAGGGCTGGCCTGAATCATTTTCCTTTCTGAGATAAATGACAACATTACACCCTCTCCTATCCCAATGACATATACAGAAGCAAATGATACTAGCAGTTGAATCTCATAAACATGAGCATTGGGGTGGTGTCCTCCACTGCACTACAAGGCAGAAAATATGTTAAGCATCCAACATGCATGCACCATCTGTCCTCCCATTGCTTACTCTCTGGGCAGTGTTATCCAGTGCAAGGGACATTCTTTCGCTGTGGCAGCAGAGGTCTTCTTGTGAGGAAGCCTCCACCATCACAGCAAACCAGGAGAGGTGCAGTGGGAGGAGGGTCCAACCAGGTGTTACCCCTCTTCTGGGGTGTCACTTAGTGAGGTCTCCATCTCACCCCCCCCCCACATCCCATCATAATGCCACTGTCACTGGGCATGTTTAGCCTAGAGAAGAAAAGTTTAAGGGGTGACAGGATAGCCATGTTTAAATATTTGAAGGGCTGTCATAATGAGGATGGATTAACCTTTTTTTTTGTTCCCAGCCTGTGCTTTCGCGGAGCCTAACTGTGACCTGGTCACGACTGGTATCTGGACCCCCCTACGCTTTGTCAAAATTTACCCACCCCACTTTGCTTGTTGGATTCGTACTTGCCTAAATGATCTGCCTTACTCTGTTAACGATGTGATCATAAACAACATATACACATAATGAAGAGTAAGAGAGATACGTTTGTTGTCTCTTTCCACTAAAACAAATGCTCGAAGTGTCTTGCATGCTGGAAACCCGACCATATTTAATGCCAAGGCCTAGCCTCTTTCGCCTGCCAGCCCTCCCTCTCTCTAATTTCTAGCCCAGATCCTCTCCCCGGCAAAATATCAATTTTGTTGTTGGAGCCCATCCCCCGACAATTACACTCCTTACATTCCCTTATGCCCCAACGGTCCCCGCCTCATCGGAGCCAACTTTGTTCTTGCAATTGTTTGAACTGAAGGCATCGGCCCTGTCAGCATTGTCCAACCCTCTCCTGCTCCAAATATCCCTTTTTCTGTTCTCTATTTGTAGTAACTCGATGCATTGTGGTCCACGATATCTTCTTACAGGCTGTCGTAGCACATGGTGTGTCCACATGCGCCACCCAACGGAACTACCCATTGGTGCGCGGAAGCATTGTCAGGACTGTCGATTTCCTTCATACATGTCTTGACATCATTAGATCCTTTGCATTTGCTACACAAAGGTGTCTATTTGTTTGTTGGTTTTGACATTTAGTTAAGCACTGCTGTTTTTTGTACCGCTGTCACTCCGATTTCTGACGCTATTAGATCTCATATCGATGTTTTTTTTTTATACTGGTTGTGTCTTTTTTTTTTTTTCCTGTGTCTCTGTGTCACATATATTTTTCGTTTGCTTACTATGAGTACCTTTTTCTTGGTTTATCTATCTGGGGTTTCTTAACGTTCCCCAGGACCCTCTGGGCGATCTCCACCAACCCCATGGATGCTCAGGTCTTATTAACATTTCTTCATTATGCCGTTTTTACACATATGCCTATAGTACAATGATTGTCCCTCATATAAAATGGCAAACACCAGGTTTGTTTTTTGAAACCCCCCCCCCTATATACCCCTTTTTTTAAACACCACGTGATGGTTGAATCCCACGTGCCATTAACACGCCAATTGGGATTGGAGGCTGCTTGTATTTGGATGTGCGACTGCCAAAAGACCATACCGGCTCTGTCGCTATTTTAAGACGGACTAGACACTGGCAACAAACCACTTCTACAATTCCTTCGCCTCAGAAAACTCTACGAATTCCTGAGGTTACCATAAATCACACGAGGCCATGAAGCACAGGCCACAAAATCAGACTCACACTATCACTATTCATTTTTAGTAGCTGCTGAGTTCAACATTCGTTTGACCATGGACAATGCCCCCCTTCCAACCCACTTTGTCAGACCTTTTGTGTTGCTGAGATCGAGGATGAGCGAGTACTGTCCCATGTAGCTGCGATGTCACGCAACCCAAGCCCCCTTTCTTCATCTTCCATTTGTATGATTATAGAACGCAGTGTGACACTCTTTACCCGGCACATCTGAAGCCTGTTGCCATCACCCAGCTAAGAACCCGACCAACTCTTTGGGGCATCGTCCCCCTGTCATCTATCACCCCCTCATTTCACGCCCCCCCCCCCCAACATGGACACTCACTGGCCCTGTTGATGGGACTCCCTGGCCCAGCCAATTTCACCTTTCACTGATGTTGGAAGGTGCTAACACTGGGAGGCGTAGCTAAAACGATTGCTAGTACCAGTATACACATAAGTCTCCAACAATGCAGATATCCAGCCATTATTCTAACAAGTTGGTTCTTACAGTAAATTCCATCCATACACGCCATATTTTTTGTACGCTTCCACCCTCCCCCTTCCCCCCACCCGCCATCAGTCTGTCGTGTAAGCACATGTTTTCCCCAGGTCTGACGCTGATCAAAATGTGTGAACTGGCCCGAATTCTCTCTGCAGACCCGAACGGGCAGACCAGCACCACACACAACCAAATTACCACTGTACCACTTATCTGTAAGTCCACCTCCCTGAGGATTTGACACCGCAGTGCCGTGTGTCCTCCACACCCCCATTATGTCGGATCCTACGCCTTTGTCCTACAATCCATTTGTTCCCCCCCTGGCTGGGCAGTCTTTAAATGGAATCAATAGAAGTTTATGCTTGCCAGTGCTTTCTTTCACCGCTCTGGATCCTGGGGAACATCTGAAATTCTCATTAAATGGACAACCGGCTTTGCCGACATGCAAACCCGCATGGAGATATGTCTCAGATCTTTGGGGGCGCGCAGCGCA
This sequence comes from Sceloporus undulatus, assembly GCF_019175285.1. NCBI lineage: Eukaryota > Metazoa > Chordata > Lepidosauria > Squamata > Phrynosomatidae > Sceloporus > Sceloporus undulatus. The sequence continues at coordinate 365,190,261 of NC_056522.1, read as the reverse complement.
CCGCTCGCGGAATCAGAATCGGTGGCTCTCCCCGCAGTGATTTATCCCAGTGATTAAATCTACTTTGCCTTTTGTGTGTCTCTGCCAAGCCTATCTCCTCCAGACCGCCATTCCACTTCTCGCTATCTGTCCCTCGGCACAACGATCACCCATTACCAGCAGATCCCGGTGTACCATGTAATTACTTGTCTTAGGACAAAGGTACCACCTCCGTCTTTTATTTACCCAATACTATACTCCATCCCTGCCACACCCCATTGTAATTAGAAACCACCACTGGGCCTGACACTTGCAAATGCCTGGCTGCACCATTCAGCCATCTGCCATCCTCATGTCCAATGCAGTCTCCCAAGTCTCGCCGCCCTCTCATCTGAAGCGACACCTCATAGTTCAGCTTTTGACTGCCTGGGTCTTAGAACACACCATCATTTTCCAGCCTGGCCCCCCCCCCCCCCCCCCCCCACCCCCCCCCCCCTACACCTGTCATTATGGAGACCCTCACAGCTTCAGAGAACCACGGTTTCCTCTTTTCCCTCCTCCTCTCTACACTCCCCTATCTGACATCAAAGCTATAAATCGATACAAACATGAGTGTTCCAAACAGACACTATATTATAAAGATTCATTATAGCCCCGCCAATCCTGAGACATCTGGCGTGGGTTACACTATTACAAAAAGGTTTGTCTTTTTATTTTCTTATATAACCCCCTTCCCTCAACAGTTAAAAACAATATCTGATATTACAAGTTTAAAAAACCATTCAACAGCCCTTACTACAAATATTTTAACATTTTTTTAAAAACCTATAAGTGCTTTTCTGCCGATGAAAAACTGTATTTGTCTCTTATTTGCCTTGAGCCAGGACTATGTTCTTGAAATCACAGGGAGGTTGCCAGTGAATTTGCACCGCCGGATTGAGGTCAAGGGCTCTCACCTATCCGATTTCTAAACACCAACCCGGCTCTTCCTTTTTTTATTCTTTCTTCCCCTATTTAATTTTCTAAACATTAATAGATTGTCCTGGGTGTCGCCCAGTGCCTCCAAGATAAGCTTACAGTCGTGGCTGGATTTTTTTTTGCATGGGCGCGGTCTGCTATATGTCGCTTGTCCCTCGTCGGTCCAGCAACGCCTGGGGTATGTTGCGATTGTTGTTATTTTTTACTTCTGTGGTATGTTCAAACTATCGATCTAGTCTCGTTGATTGCGGGGGTTGATGGACTACGAACTTATCTCTTTATCTCTGATATCTACCGCCCACGGATCACATTGCGCGGGCTCACATCTTAGATCCTTTCACTGTCAGCTCAACCCCCTTGACCCCGCACACACCCCACCGCCCCACCACCCACCCATCACACGCCTATCTCAGTCTATGTCTTTTCTTCTCTCCCTACCCTTCCCACCCGTGCCTTCATCTTTACTTTCAGCAAAAGGACTTCGAACACGTCTTCCACTTCCTTCGCTGATCATTCAGTACTCGTTCATGAGATATCTCCCAGCCGTTCCCTTCCAATTCCCCCATCCCATTCACTTCACTCACTCACTCACTCATGTGGAGATCTCATGCACTCCCGCCCCTCCACATCATTAGCTCACTCACTCATGTTGCCATCTGCACTATATGTATTGGGGGAATCAGACGAGTGCATGAGCGACCAAACCAAATAAACCAGGGCGGAGAATCAGAGGGAGAATAGAGAATAGTAAAAGCAGTAAAAACAAATGTGATTGAGTGGAGGGGGCGGGAGGGGGTAGCCCAAAGCTTATTTTTTTCTTTCTCCATCTGTGTAGTGTGCATGTGTGTGTCTATTAAAATTCCACATTACTCAATAACTGGCCCCCGCGCCGCCACCAAGGGCACGGAAATCGATTGAGCGGCACACAGACATCCAATCAGGTAATGCAAGATTGGTCTTAGATGATAGGCCCAAATGATAACGCTATTACCGTTGATCGGTTGATGCCAGTGGAAGGCAGAAAACAGTGGGAGCAACATGGCAGTGTGTCAAAAACTAATACAAAGGAGAGGCCTGTGAACCACCCCTTGCAACCAAAGTGAGATCACCAGGGAGGAAATGTGTCGTTGGTTGGGCAGGACATCACCTCGCGCACTATATCTATAATAGGGATGCTTTGTTTAGATTTTCTGCATTGCCCTTGCGGTGGTCTCTTCAAGGCTCTATGATTCTATGATTCTATTTGTTGTTTAGCATCATGGTCACTTTTAGAATTGTTGTGGATCCGGAAAAATGCAGATTAGGCCAAATGAAAAGATTGCAGAGAGGGCCCAATTGAGCTTCCTGGGGACTGAGAACGTTACTAGCTTAGGGCAGCCACACGCAGGCTCTTAATTGAGCCCTAACATTCACTGCTTACTCACACTAGCGAAGTAAGTCCAGTGAATCAATGTGTTGTGATGCGTTTCCACCACTGATTCAGTATCTGATATTTTTCTTAGCTATAACCAAAGGTTTCATGAAATTCCCAAGCGTATTTCTTATTTTCCGTGAATTTTTTGATTAATAATTTGTATTTTACCTTTTGACAATCCGCACATTTGCGTCGTCACATAGACCCATACTCTCTCCCACCGCAATTTCCTAATCGGAGACCTGATGACCCACCTATTTGTGGCGCGCCTTCCTTACGCGCACCTCGCCTTACCCAGACCGCCCCTTTGGTGTGCCATTCTCCTTGCTATGCTCTCGCGCATTCTCTGTCGCAATTTTTTGTACGGGCTGTGACCCTGTCAATGCCAACAGTCCGCACCCCCGACCCTCTCGTGAACCGTTAGTTGCCGACTATTCGCAGCTTTAGCGCTGTCCCCACACCCCTATCGTTTGCCACCACAACATACGACACCCCCCCAGCACTGGCATTTTGGGGATAAAGACCAACCCCCCCCCATTTTGGCATGCCCTCTCCTTGGCGGTCCAATTGATACTGCCATGCCTGCATTTTGGCATCAAGTTCCAAACTTGACAGTTATCTAACACGCATTGAGGATGCTTAGTATTCAGGGGTGTAACTATTATGACGAAGACAAAAATTAGGGTATCATCGTCTAACGTAACCTCCTATTTCCAACTCTAACTTTAATATTATAGTTTTCTCTCCATCTCTGATCAACTGCCCCTACAAGGACCCGACCAACCTTCCCATGAAAAAAAATCACTTGAAATGACAGTTATTAGGAAATTATCTTTGATGCCTTAATAGCAATCATAGGAACTCTCTTTGCCTCTGCAGGCCACTGTGGAGTTTTACTGATTAAACTGCATGGCTTGAATGGATGTTCCCGCACTCTTCATCCCATGGTATCAGCAGAAGCCCACTGAAGCTTTACAAAAGAATACATTGTTGCCCAAGGCTCCTATGTTTTACATTGTTGTTGTGTTCAACTCTTAAACCAATAAAGTGGAATTAGCCCTTATGCTTCAAGCTTGTCGGCTATTCCACCTGCTGACAACATAAAACTAAAAATAAACATACTGAGTGGGTGACTGCTGTGAGATAGTTTTTGCAATAGGTGCCCAGTGACAGTTGATGATCCCTATCTATTTTCTCATTTATGGCTTATACATGCTGAATTTGTAATGAGCAATGAGATTACATTCCCATTTCCTTGACCGTTCGCGACTCTGAAACAGGCAAGGATTCCTCCAGCCCATCTCTTCATTTGAACGATTGTAGGTCATTGATAATTTTCCATTGGCACCTTTTCATCTGTGAACCTGGACTTCGGGTGCCACCCCGTTACACTGTAGAAAATAAGCTTTTTGATACCACTTTAAGTGCTGTAGGTCCATTCTATGGAAATCTGAGGGACTGTTTTTGTGGGTTCTCGGACTATGTAGCCATGTTCTAGAAGAGTTCATTCCTGACGTTTTGCCAGCACCTGTGGCGGCATCTTCAGAGATGCGGAAACCATCAGCGAATCAACTCTTCTAGACACATGGCCATTATGGCCAAAAAATCCCACAAAAAAAACTATGATGTGGCCATGGAAAGCCCTTCGACTTCACATCCTAGGCTTGAAGTTTTACAGATCCTCAGCCTCTCTGCCCAATATTGCTGGTGCCTCACTAAACTACAAATTTAGATTCATTAGGATGGAGCCATGGAAGTTAAAGTAGGTCAAACTTCATTATTTCTACAGTGTAGTTACACCCCAAGTCTACGAAAGCTTCTGCTACAACTTCTTCACAGTTAGTGTCAAAGGTGCTACAAGTCCTTTGTATTTGAACAGTTAATTTGTATATTTTTAGGAAGTCTCTAGATCCCACCAAGCTTGGTCACTTCCATGCATTCAAATTCACTCACAGGCAGGACATAACATCAACTTTCCCCTAAGTGATCTTAACACTGCGGATTCAGATTATTTTACAGTTATGATTTAAAGCTTATGGCTTTTGCAATCTTTTCGGCTATTTATTTTACATGATCAAAATGATACATTACCTTCCTTGATTCCTGGAGGAGGGACTGTCCACATGTCGTCCAGGCTGACACATATTTAGCTCAGCGAAGAAAGACTGAGAGATGGATTGACTATCAAGGAATTAGGTTGATATTCCACTCAAAACAGATGCTAACGCATTTGATGCAGAGAGACATGTTATTGGCTTTATTAAACCATTTCCTGTGTTTATTCGTGAGATCCTACATACACTCATAGAATAAAATCTACAATTGGCACAGTATGTGGGTTGGGGTGGTTGCAATACTCCACCTTTCTGCTGAATCCCACCATTGTACAAACTGACTGTGCCCAGTCTTCTTATTATCCATTTGGGAATCTACAAGTATTGCTTCTGCACTCTTCAGCAGATTCTATACTGACCAGATACTCCAAGCTGTTTCCCAGAGTATTCTGGCCTCGACCTTTTTCCAATTCCCCCCCATTACTTCCCAACTCCCATAGCGACACCGGGTGGCTTATACATGTGTCCCACGTGGCACCCAGCAGCACTACCACTGGTGTACTCCCTCCCTCTGGAGATGAAAACAAGGTGCCCAGCATTGATCCATGGTGAGCAACCTCAATGCATGTGTAAAACAGCCACCCAGAAAAACTGGCGCAAAAATGTAAGGCTTTTTAATCAGATTCAAGGGAAAGAAGGCTTGGATTTGATGCTGAACTGTCCTCACATCATGAGACATCCACTATCCTATTGGGCTTTGGCCCCCAGTTTGCAAGACAGGGCACTATGAACAGAGGGGAAAACAGTCTTACGTGCCTCACGTGGTACACTGCCCAAACTAGTAATCAATCACCCAAAATTCCCAAAAGAGCATGTGAAAATGGTTACAGTTTTGGAATTTCCATGGCCTGTTGCCCCATGGCCAAAAAAATACACGTGGGTCCTTGTTCTCCACTGGGGTGTGGTTCCAGGGATCCCCTATGGATAACAAATCTGTGGCTGCTCAAGTCCCTTAATATAATGGAAAAGGAAAAGGTATGTCTATAATATAAAAATGGAAAATAAGATTGCTATTTGGAATTTTTATACTTTTTGTATTTCAAGCCATTGATGATTGAATCAATGATAAAAAATCCATGGATAAATAGTTCGACTGTACAACCACAACTATAAGCAGATTTACATGTGTTCATACACCTGAAAGCATGTACCCATTATTTTCCAAGGCAAATGAATGTTTCCAACGGAGTACATCCAAGGCAAGCGGGTTCAGAAACAGATTCATAACCAAGTTTTGAATTAGTCTGAGGATGGACTGCTGCCTTTTGGTCTTCCGTGCATTGGGAGGCCTTTAGATCGCTGCTTTCCTATAAAATGGCGAGCCCGTGTGATTAGTAGTTTGGGTGTTGGGCCAGGAACTCTAGAAGACCCAGAATTCAAATCACCATCAGCCATTTGAAAAAACTACTGGGTGACCTTAGGTAGTCACCTGCTCTCTAGCTCGAGGAAAGCAAGAGCAAACTTCATCTGAACAAACCTTGCAAAAGGAAAAAAGATAGAAAGAAAAGAAAAACAATGATCGTTTGACTTTAGGGCTCCCTAACCTGGACACACTTGAAGCACCCAACAACAAACAACCACACCACAACAAGCATTGTAAACAATTGATAAAAACCCACATAAGAAATTGTGAGCCAAGGAATAACCACAATGAGAGCGCGGGTTATTAAATGAAGCAAGACCACAAGGGAAGGAAAGTAGCAGGAAAACAGTCAAGGAAAATTAATGATGTGGAGGGCTAGTGAACCTTGGTATCGTACGATGGGGCCACTTCTTTGACTGAGAAAAAACATCCTTCTTCTGCAGCCTTGTCTTCTGAGTCTGAAAGTATATCAATGGCTTCTGTGCTTTTTTAGCTACAGAGGATGTAACTGTTGAAAAAACAGTCACCAGTTCATTGCCAATTTTACCAATTCTATAAAGCCTTTCATCCAAGGGCCACCCCCAAAACACTGGAGGACTGGTGGATCATGACAGAAACAGAGGGTTTTCCCTTGGTTCCATATTTTCCACATTATGAATGGGTGGATGTTCAATAAATGAGCTAAAGCAGTCCTACACATCGCTTTTGAATTGTCACATAACTGATAGTCTGCACCTCGGACAGGGGCTGTAGCACTGGAACCAGCAGAGCAGCAACCTGCTTTGCATTCACATTCCCCAGTTTGTACAACATCCCATTAAATACACTGGGATAGTGAACATGGTTGTCTTTATATAAAATGGCACAATCCCGTGCTGTGTTTGGAATTTGTACCTTTTTTTTAATAATTTCAAGCTGTGGCTGCTTACACTCCCTCTGGATAAAAAAATTCTGTGTATATGCCCAACTTTACTTTCATCATTTGAAGGGGTTGTGTTTATTCTGTTACAAATGTTTCTTTTTTTAAGTAGATATTTTCTGTCCCATTTCTGTCTGTAAAATTGACTGCCCCTTACTTAGTTCTTCTAAATAGTGACTCTAACCACACAGTGACATTAGCCCGGCCCCTAAACATGCAAACATCCTCCTTCACAATTTAGCAAAAGCCATACTCCTTGTAAAGGTAATAGGGGAACGGAACGGTAAAGATTTTCAAAGGCGCAGTCAATGTGTGCTCATTTTTCTACCAAGGTCATGAAACTTTGTATATACCTTATTTTGGGGAAGTCTAAGTGGTTCCAAGAGCCAGCGTAGTGTAGTGGTTTGAGAATTGGACTATAACTCTGGAGACCAGGGTTTGAATCCCAGTCTGCCTGGAAACCACTGGGTAGCTTCAGCACGTCACCCCTCTCAGCCTTAGAAGAAGGCAAAGACAACTCCCTTTTGAACAACATCCTGCCAGAAAACCCTGTAATAGGTTCACCTTAATGTCATCATAGGTCAGAAAGGACCTTTGAAGGCACATAAGCAGCAATGATTCTGCCCCTGGTGATTTCGGAGACATCTCGTCGGGCCATGCTGGTGAATCACGATCAGGACTATTAAAAGAAATGATTCTTTCCTACAGTCTGATAGAATTGAAACAGAATGGGGTCCTGGTTACAGTCTACTATAGCATGTGTCAGGCCACTTACATTGTGCATTTCGTTTCATAGTCAACGTTCATTCAACTAACATTCCTGACAGCGTTGTGCATTTATCTTCTGAGACTTGCCATCAAAACTGATCTTCACCAGACTTCTTCCAGACTCCCTGCTAACAGAAGGCCTTTAACTCTTACATGCAGGGAGAAAGAGGACCACGCTGGGTATAATTTACCATTGGTCAGCTTATTTTTCTGGTGGAAGTTCCTGAACACCAAGGCATACACTTCTAAAGAATTGCAAGCACTTTGATAAAGCTAGCCCAAGCAAAGCCAGCTTCTTATCCCCTTCTCACCACCAGTTACTTCCAGCATCAGGGGTAGGGTTTGCATCTCACTTTTCACCATTTACTGGACACATATGTGGCTACTGGATCTGTGTCCTCAAGGAAATTTATTTCCCTCCCGCGCCTCTAAAAAAATAGACGAAACTACTACACCACACTCTCTTCAAAAATCACCTTTATGACTCAGGTTTTATTGATGCATGACAATACAGAAGACTCTTCCTTGCCATATGTTCTTTGTGTCAGGGAGATGATGGCGTTGTTAGCTCTTCTACATCTGGCTTAACTCACCACCTGGTCGTGCACCGCGCTGACCAGTTTTGGCCAGTGGTATCGCTTAGCAGCGTTACACGGAGAAATAGGCTGCAGGACCCGACAACTCTTCCAAGCCTTCTCACTCTTGCTTCCACGAATTCTTCACCCTTCTTCAGGATCCAGCTGGTTCTTGTAGCTTCACCCCACAGACACCAGACAACTCAGTAGTCTATCAAAAGATCTACTTTATTCTACTCTAACAGCTCCAATACTATTCCACACATAACACCCATACTCCCTCAACTTCTTACAACCCATACTATACCCACTCTACTACCCACCAAACAACATTGGGATCCATAGTCATTATTATCGTCAATTGCAAAGATACCACCCCACTGTCTGTCCTGTTTCCACCCAGTAGGGTTGTACACCATTCTCATTTGTTCTCTTGGTTCATCCTACACTTAGTGATTTCCTCATCTTCAGCCTTGACCACTAACAAGTGTCAGGTGTGTCCAATTATCAACTTTGCATTTCTGTCCTTGGCACTCCAGGACTTGTTAATGTATTACCATTTACACTGTGTGGTTCTCAATTGGCATCTGCTGTAGTAACCCTGACTCTCACATACATGTTTTTCTTTACTTACTGTTTTTTAACATAACCCATGTGCTTTTCATTGACATCTTGAACTTTGGAATTCCCCATGTCAAGGGGTGCTGTGAATCCATTCCCGGTTTTAATCCAAACTTGAACGCAGCTAACCAAGATGTGTATATATTTTGAGGAAGAGTGTTCAGCAATTTGAATACCTTTTTAAAGTCTGTATTAAATTCAAAGAGGGGATTTACTGCCCCAATTGTCATGGGAACCTACAGCCAGCAAAACGTTGCAATGAAATTTACCTGGTAAAACTATCTTTGGTATCTCTTGGTGCTACAATATATATATATATATATAAATATATATATAATATATATATATATATATGTATGTATGTATTGTGCAAACTGTCCAGTATGGAATCTAAACAAACTATGTCTGCCTGAATTTATTTTCTGAATTTTTCATATTTACTTATTTTGCCTTTGTAAAACATAGATTAATCTTGCAGTTCATTTGTCTCCCATTTTAGTTTTTCTTAAAATCTCCGGTTATTATTCCAATCTGCTTTGTGAAGAGATCTGTAATTTTGGCATATGCTTATTAAAATAACACACAACATGCTCTAGAAAAAATCCTCAATCGTCCCTATCTGTGCTTTTTGCAAGTAGTATAATGTCGTATTTTGCGTGGCTGCCAGTTTGTATGAATGTCGTTTCTTATCCCCCCCCCGGCAAGCAAAGTGTTTTCTGATGTATCTCTGACTTATTCCATGCCTCCAACCACTTCACAATTGCAAACTGCGGGCACACATGGCCACTGGAACCAGTGGTTGATCAGAACTCTAAACTTTTTAATGAGTAATACACATATGCTAGGGAGATGATTCTGCCTGAGCCCTCCTGGGAAGGGCAAGTTTCCAACTCACTCCTCTTCTCTTCCCACACTGTGTAACTGAGTGAACGCTACAGTACTATGTGCCCACTTTGAACTTAATTTGCAGCACTGAATGACACTGAGGACAAAGGGAGGAAAGTGGGAGGAGGACAGCGAAACTTGACACACTTTTAAAAGCAGCAAGAAAAGTTGCATGGTATCGGAATTAATCAGGGATTCTCCCTGCCCAAATGCGAACAGTTGGAGAATGTATTATTGTGCTGCCATTGGATAGCTTCAATACCACTACTATATAATTATCCACTATCATCCTTATTGCAGCCCACTTTCCCAAGATGAAAATGAGGGCATCTGACAAATTAAACTGATTACAATATTTTAAAACATACAAAAAGTATTGAAATGTACTCATGTTCCCTATGGTAACAAACAAAAATTTAGCATTGCTGTCTTTTCTAATCCTTCCTTGGAAATACAGGACGCTGCCAATTGACCATCACACCAATCTTGCCACTACACAACCTTTATATCCACTGACCACATCCACACATGGCCCTCTGAGACCTCGCCCAGGACTCCATTCTGCCTCTGTGAGTTGCAAATGTGCATTTTTAGCCTCATCCCATTGCAAACAGGTTCTCTCTCAGAAAGGAAACACACCAGGGAGACTCAATAGCTCACTATTGTCTAAATTACATTATGTTGGAAGAATTACAGGCATCTTATTAGCCAGTGAGGGAAACGCATTCTGATCCTTAGGTCACCTTTAATGGTTTCCTAATTAAAAGTTTTTGCTGTTAAGTTGAACAGAAGCTGGAATTTAAAGGGCTTCCAGCACTTTTTTATGAGTAGATCTCTGTTGGAATCCATCTTTTATCACCTGAAGGAGGTCTCTCGTTAAAATGGAAATCCCCAGGCCCATGAGCAAAAAGATTGACATGACCAGAGGCTGGGATGGTTCTGCCCTGCTTTAATAAACTGAGGCCCACCTACTGCAAAGTCAGTCCTCATCGTGATGGCCAGGCAAGTTTTAAAATGATTTATCCTCCTTCATCACCCCGGACTTCCACTATCTTAAAACACGGACCATAAGTACGAGGAGTTTATAAAACCTGGATTACTGGGCTCTGAGAAGAAACTCAAAAAAGTAACTTGCCTCTGAGCATGGCTATAGTGACTTTCAAAGTCTCCTCCTCTGGATTTTATTTGCAACATATTCATTCCAACCCTGCATCTTATCCATCTTGGAGGGTGTGTCATATTTTCAATTGATTACTTAATATGAGAAGACACACTCACAGGTTTTTAGGTTGTGTGAGAACAGCTTATCTTTGTACTCCTAAAAGGTGACTTTTTTCAAGTTCTGTGATAAATAGTAACAAATGTTTATCCCCAGACCACATGAGGGATGGATCTTGATCACATTAGCAAAACTTCATCAGTCCAGAGAAAGTCCCCTTTTTTTTCCTGCCTTCTAAAACTAAAAAAACTCAAGAAGCTCTCCACTTGGATATAAGGACTATGGATACTATGCTGTTTTATCCCCTAAACCATCCTAGGTGTCACACACCTGCCTTCCAATCTAAACTGTGCTTTCTTTGCTGCAAGTGGAATTGGCATTCACCTGAAAAGAATGAAAAAAAAAAAAAATTAACAGCCTCTTCATTAAAACATTAGAACTCCAAACACACATTCTCTAAGCTTTTATTACTGTTCAACCGCGTATAGTCAAAAGCTCCGTTCAAATTGACATGGGAGAATAAATCGCTTGATGCCCTCAGTAACAAGTAGTTGTCTCCTCTTTGCAGAGTTCCATGTTTCCTAAATTACCTAATTCTGAAGGCATTACGGTAAATGCTTGTGGGGCGTCACTCAAGCAAAGACAAATTCTCTCTCCCTTTACATAGAGACTTTTTGCCGGCTCTGTTGACTTCAGTGTTTCAGGTCGGGACAGCTGTTTATTCAGACGCTACTCCCTCATCGTTCAGTGCACTTACTCCTGCCTTTCCGTATAGGCCACAAAAAATGTCCTCCCCACCCTGCCGTCCTTTTGGCAGGAGTCTGCCATGAAGACTGATTCACCCCTGGTTCTTGGTACAAATAGTCTGGACAACATCCAGCCCATTCATTATTCAGTAAAGTAGACCCCCCCCCTTACAACAGTAAAATATTCACCTTTGCTGCTCCCGATCTTACCAGACGACCTTGTTACCATACACAACACACCCCGGTGTTTGTCTTTCCCTATTTTTCCATATTTGCATATCTGAGCCAAGCAGTCTTAAGAGACACAGTGACCTGGAACACCAAGAGACTTCCCAGGGGAAGGACACATAGCCTTAAGATGAAACACCAGATAAACCAAATAAAGCTAAATGGGTTTGCTGATCGCTATGTTCTCCCCCGCCCCAACTACTCTCCACTAGCCTCTTGCACTAAAGAAAAAAACGGCCGCCCCTGAGGACGCCGCTTTGCTGCTAAGCGGCGACAAACTACAAGCCCCAGAGGCCTCTGGGGCTTGCCCCACCCTTATTGTGCCGGGCGGGGGAGCCTCCACCCTGCAGTCTAGGGGCAGATGATCAGGAGTTTCGGTCCTCCGGCGCTCATGGTAAGCTGTCCTGGGAGGAAGAGTCTCCTGGATCAGGTGACCTGGGCGTGAGCCGGGGCACTATATAAGGCCACGCGGCCGGCTACTGGCCTTCCGTCGGTGTTGGCTCGAGTGGTTTCGGGCCAAGTAGGAAGAGAGAGGAGACAACGGAGTGCTTCTCCCACCCAACCACCTCTTGATCGTGGTTTTTTGTCACCACTTGGAGTCGGCAGCATAGGCCAGGATCTGCATGGTGTTGGTCCAGGGCTCGGGGCTGGTTTGGGAGTCAGTTGGGACCCGAGGGCGAATGGGAGGCTATGGCCCTTGAAGGGGCCCATACGCGAGGACGCCTCCGTGACTAGGGGCGGGCTTAGCGAATATGTGAACGCATGGCAGAGTTGCGGTCAAGCGGTTGTTCCTTAGCCCCTAGTTCCTCCAATGCCTGGTGAGGTACCAGGTTTTCGCCTAATCAGCACAACCTGGGGTTGTTTGATTTCGCCGATCTGACCTCATGCTGGTGTGCCAACCCTACCAATTGTTGCTTTAATAAATTGCGGCTTTCCTCCATCTTGGTTTCCTGTGGTTATTTGTCAGCGGCATCTGAGGTAAGCAAAACTGAGTAAACCAGCACTTCCTAACCTACCCCCTGCCATATTCCCAGCCACCTCCTTATCCATCTTTTTAGTGTTTCCTAAATCCAGTCATTGGAGTTTAACCGACAAGGAAATTGAAGTATAATCCAATGCAATCTGAACGCAATCATGGGGTTTCATGTTATGCGTGATGAGTACCACATGCAATTTCGGTCATGGCAAGCTATTTCGGGCAATGGAAGTCATTCGGATGCAATTCGAATTCATGTAATTCGCTGAAACTAGCAAATTCACGTGAATGCTTCTGCCCCACTTTCTTTCATTCGAAATTAAGAGAAATCTCCCGTGTGAAAATAAACTCCATTGAGGTTGAGCGATGAGATAGGTAAACTGGGCTGTTACTGTTTTTCCCCAAACCAGTGGAACCCTGCTATCCACACAGGCTACTCCAAAGGAGGGCTAACGCCCACGTCAGTGCACACCACAAGCATCAGCTGTCCTTTTGGGGTTTTTTTCACCTCACTCCATGCATCATCACGGGACACACACACCCTAGACCAGAATTATTCCCTTCCCACCCACTGCCATCCCATGGATGGCCCATGTGACTGGCCACACAATTGCACAAGTGATAAGCATCCATTCACTGCATCATGCACACAGTGACACTTGGGGAAATAACTTTTTTCCAAGTTTAAAGAACCGAGGCACTTTACAGCAGATTAAAGAATATTTAAAAAATACAAAAATACAAGAATTAAAAGAAATTAACCTATTAAAAAATTAAGCAGTTAAAAACATAAACTTTTTTTAAAAATTAGCACACCAAAATACAGATAGAAAAAATCAGCACATTGGTTTAGGCAGGGTGGGCTGTACATTTCAGCCTCAAAAGCCTGTTGGAACAGAAAACAGTCTTCATTATCTGGAAAGAGTAGGGAGGGTGCAGCTAACTCTCTGGGAAGGAAGTCCTAGAGTCCGGGGGCAGCCACTAAGAAAACACTCCCATGTTTTCATCTGGCTGTGTACCTGTGAGAGTCATGGTGGGGCAAGAAAAGATATATTTATGCTGTGATATACACAAATACATTTTAAAAGGTAAGCACCTTTAGATGGAAACATCCAAAAGTTTTGCTGCTTAGGTTATTGTTTTATGATCAACACACCCCAACATGATATGGCGTCATTAAGCATATTTTTAATCTTTTAATTCTGTTAAAGCAGGGAGAACAAATTAAATTAGATTAGCCAAAATCCTAGCTTCCAGGCCTAACCCAGACTAATCTTTAACAAGCTATGCTTTTATTATATTCCAAATCTAACCAATGAGCTAGACATATCAATTTCTGGAGTACTGTAACAAGTAGCATGTTCTGTAACTGCAATAAAACAGAATCCATTCAGCAAACAGATCTCTCCATATTTTAAAATTAAATTCTCAAGAAGGAGCTACCTAGCAAAATAGGTATCAAAATATTATGTGCTTTTAATGAGAGGTCAATATGGGTTTCTCAACTGCTGTTAGTTCCTATGTTATCTGAATGATCAAATCTAACATGGCCTAGAAGTTCCGGTGGGTGCTTAATTTCTTATTACCCTGCTATTGTATTTTGTTTGTTATTCTTTGCTGTTGTTATTTGTGTATGTGGAGATTTCTAGCAATTTAACATTTCTCTTAAATTAAACTTTTTTTGTATTGTATACACATCAGATCAAGGGCTCTCTGCTCCAGGATCCAAAAAGGGAGCCCCAAATAACCGAGGGAACACCACAAGCAGGATGTGAAGGCAACTACACCCACTTTCAGATGTTCCCATACTCTCTCCAACATTTCACAGATGGAAAAAGCAACTCGACTGTGGTTAGAACATAAAACACTGAACTCTCTAGAGCTTACTTCTCAATAGGTAATGTACTTTTATTGCTAATTTAATAATTAAATGCTCTGTCGTAATAGTTGTGACATGAACACGACAAGCCACAAGTGTCTTATGAAGCAGGTGAAACATTTTTTCTGACAGCAACTACATTCAGTTGAAAGTTATGGAAGTGAGGTTGTGCATGAAAGCCAGCCCATTCTGCCTAAACACTTCTTCATCCTCCTAACTCCTGAAGTGGGGCTGCCTCTCCCATTCACACAAGAGACTCCAGCTTCATGAATGGGGGTGAGGAGGAATCCAGAGATTCTTCCTCCTCTTAACCCTGAAAGCGAAGGCTACTGTTAGAATGGGAGATAGCAGTCTCCAGCTTCCAGGGCGTGGTGCATGAGGACCCTGGGATTATTTCTGTTTCTGACTCCTGAAACAGAATCCCTGGATTCCTCCTGCAACCCAATCATGAGGGGAATCTCTTGTGTGAATGGGAGAGAGCCGCCTCCAGCTTCA
>NC_056522.1:365170090-365175077 GCF_019175285.1 Sceloporus undulatus | reverse complement strand
GGAGTTAGGAGGATGAAGAAGTTGTTTAGCAGAATGGCTTTTCATGCGCAAGTTCACTTTCATAACTTTCAACTGAATGTGGGTGCTATGCATTAAACAAAAATGTTCAACTGCTTCATAAGACTCTGCTAGAAACTGCTGTCTCTCATACTAAAACAGCCTCCTGCTTCAGGAGTTAAGAGGAGGAAGAATTTGGATTCCTCCTGCACCCCACTAATGTGCAATTCCACTTTCATAACTTTCAACTGAATGTGGATGTTATACAAAAATGTGCAACAGGATTCTTCTCACAGTGTTAATGCCACAATTATTGCCATGGCATTCAGTGATACATGGAAATATTAAGGTGTCTCCATTTCTGATAACAGCTTTGTTAAGCTGTTAAGGAGAGGAAGAATCCCTGGATTTTTCCTCCAACCCAAACCAAACAATCCAGGGTCCAAAGCCACACAGTCCACAGTAGCAGATAATCAAAATCAAGAAACTGTTCAGAGTCATAAATCTCGGAGTCAGGTCTCACCGTACATGCAGGCTTCAGAAAGAAATTCAGTTTGTTTCCAGCAACCACAAGAGGAAAAGTTCCTGCCTTATAAGCATGCTGACTCAGCTGCACCCTACTTGCAGACTGTGGAGCTTATCACACGGGCCCTGGGAAACAGGCCTGGCGCGGAATGGGAGGGGTGGGAAGGAAACAGAATGGGGATATCCCCCATTTTACCACATGGGAGAATGCCGCCAATGCCGCCGGAAGTTCCCAATCCATTCCCCAACTGTCCCACAAGAGGCAATTTTCAAGAACGATTCTGAACAGTTCTTGAAAATCACAGCTGGGGAACAGATTCGTGACTTCCGGAAGAATCAGCAGCATTTTCGCAGCATCCCCCCGTGTGGTAAAATAGGTGATATCCTCATTCCGTTCCATTCCAGTCTCCTTCCATTCCACACCGGGCCCATTCCCTAGGGCCCTTGCGATAAGCTCCTGTATTTCAGGAGAGTGTGTTCCTGCTACATGCATGCAGCCTGTTGGGGAGGGACTTGGTCTGTTCCAGACACTGCATCCTTCTCCTTTCTTGAGGTATTATCTCTTATTCCTCCTCCTCCCGTGGATCACTCAGGTGGCTGTCAGACTGAGCTGGAGGAGGTACCAGCAATTCCATATTTAAGTGGGTGCAGGGCCAGCTCTAGGTATTTGGCCACCCTAGGCGAGAAATATTTTGGCACCCCCTATATTTATTTTTACCCCTTGATTTCCACTGTTTCGTTTGTTTAAGCTAAGCATGACATAAAACTTAGGTTTCAATCTTTCATCACAGTATTGAGAAAAACTTGTTGTTAAGAATGCAACACAGTATTAAACTTACTAGGTAAACATTCAAAATCAAATCAGTTTGTTGTAAACAATAAACTCAAGATGACTGGTGACTAGCATTCCGTGTTGTGGCACCAAGGGTAAGGCAGGTGGGTGGTGAGAGGAAAGGGCACTGTTGACCTTGAGGTTACGTTCAAGGCGCATGTGGAAGGCAGATGATGTACAGTACGCCCGCATCATACACGGGTGCATTATACGCTGCTTCTGACATTGCACACTGGAAGAAACAATGGTGCATGTGCCCATAGCGCGTGCACGTCACCACACACCGCCACGAGCATGAGCTGGGACTTAAGCATATGCGTTTTTTGTTTTATGCGGGTGGGGGTCCGGAACAGATCCCCGCGTAAAACAAGAGCGCACTGTACCATGTGACTGTACCACAGACACAGGGGAGGTGCACATTTATATTTTGGCCATTGTACAAAGAAACCATCATAAGGTAGCTTGCTTTTATGTCACTTGCTGTAATGAGTTTTCACTTTAACAATGTTTAATTACGCAAAAAAATATACAAAAAAGCCACCCCACCATCCCTAAATTTTACCACCCTAGGCGGCTGCCTAGTTCTGCTATCAAGTCCTGCACTGGCACCTCCTTGGATGCATGGAACTTTGGAATACCTCTGTGTTAGACTCTGTCAAACTGAATATATAATTTATTGTATTGTTGTTAAATATATATGTATTGGGACTTAAATCATGACTGTGCTTGTAAAATTCAATTAAGCTGGCTCCATAGAACATGGGAAGAGGTACACAGTCACTGGAGGGGAAGGGCAAACGACACAACAGCAACTGGAACATTTCTTCACAGGCCAAAAGGTTGTCAGTTTGGAGGCTGAAAAGAGGCATCAATTGCTTTACAGCTTTATGACTGTACTCATTGGTTTATGATATGTCTCCAATGGGGATTGATTGATATTACACATTTGCCAGATTTGCCATATGTCACTAGAGTAAAATCCTGAGTGCCAGTCTGTGAGCCATAGAATGCCATAGCTGGGGAGACAGTCCCCGAGCCACCAATATCTGTCCTAGCCAAACAGAGAGTACCAAGTGTCCTGCATTTATTTAAAGGGATTATTCTTTCAGGAGGGGGGGGGAGTCCCGGCATCCTAAAGATTTGTTTGTTGTTGTGCTACACCACTCTCAAGTTGATCTCAACGATGACACCTTGTGAATGAGATGCCTCCAAGACCACACTGTCTTCCACGTTCGCTTATTCCGTAAACTCATACACTGGCTTTCTTAATGCGGAGATTATTGCATGGGCTTCCCCAACCGCACAGTAGACTGAAAATATAGGGATTATCAGTGGTGATCCCAAGTATGAGGACTCTTTTACTACTTGTATTTCTTGTATTCTTCCATTCTCTGGGTGAATTGGTAAATCGTAAATTCTCCATGGTCATTATTTTTTGTTTTTTTGTTTTTATGTTGAACAGTAAGCCTGTCTTTGCAACTTTCTTCCTCGTCTCCTTAGTAGTTATTCCAGGTTTTTGAGGTTTCTGCTAGGGTGTTGTCTGCATATCTTAGATTGTTGATATTTCTTCCTCCTTCACTCCTCCTTCTTCTGTATCCCAGACTCTTTCTTAAAATATGTTCTGCATCATAAATGAACAGTAGGGCCAATAAGATGTAACCTGTCTGACCCTTTCCAACGGGATTCCATCTGTTTCTCCATGGGGGTTTTCCCCTGACAGTAGCCTCTGTCCCGAATACATATTAAAAACTTTTCTGTAACTAGACAATCAAAGCGGCTCCCAACATATTAAAATCCACATTACAACATTGTATCCCAAATTCCCCCCCCCTTAAAAACAGGATCTTAAAACATGTTACAATTAAAATACTATTAAAACAGAATAAAAAAGTAAGAAAATATATACAATATGACGAGGACAAAGCGGTGGGCTCAAACATGATGTGGGAGGCAATCATTCTGTGGCTGGGCACTTTAATCAGGAAAGGCCTACCGAAAGCATCTGTCTTGACCAGCTTTTTAAAGCTGTCTAAGCTGGCAATTGACGGATCTCATCCGGCAGGCCGTTCCACAGTTTGGGAGCAATTGCCAGAGAAGGTCCTCGGGGAGTAGCCATTAGTCTGGTTTTTAAAGGCGCATAGATTCCTCCAGAGGACCTGAGGATGCGGGGCGGATTATGAGGGAGCAGTGATCCCTCAAATAGGTTGGCCCAAGCCATGTAGGCTTTAACGGTTAAACCAACACCTGTATTTACAGATTCCTCATCAGGAGTATTACCACAATTTATTGCCATAAACAGTGGGCAAAACCATTCCAATTCCCCCTGCTCCCTTTTAATTGTGCTGCAAGAATCTTTGAGGGTCAGCATGGTATAAGTGTTGAGCCACTAGAACACCATTCGAGACCAGGGTTTGAATCCCCCAACTCAGCCATGAAACCCAGTCAGTGGCCTTGGCCAAGTCACAAAGGCAAACCACCCCCTCAACTGAACAAAAATCTTGCCAAAAAAACCCTCTCCCTGTAGTGGGGAGGGAAGAGTGAGGGACAACCTGATCACTAAAATGGGTATAGAGGCACGGATGAGGAAAAAGGGGATACCTGGGGTGGTTTACTATTTGGATAACATATCATCTGTAAAGGCTTAACGAGACTGGAAACAACACTGGTCCTATCACAATCACACATAAAGCATGTAAGGGTGCCATGGACTAGCTCTGCAGGCACAGGTCTCTCCTCCTTATCTTCAGACTTATGTCAATGTTTATGGAAATAAACTTGTAGCCAATATTAATTGATTACAGGTGTCCAGATTTTATATCGACATAATTCTTTACACGCCTTGCTCACTGATGGGAAGGGGCTAGAAGGTCATCCTCCCTTGAATCCTATACTTGCATGCAGCGTCTACTGGCTGCTAAGGTGATTTGGCAGAGGTCGGACCGGGAGACTTACTCAGGTACACAAAAATGTACGAAGTAGCCCAATGAAAATATTGGCAATTGTCTAGTTCACGAAAACTAAGGCAGGATTGGCCCTGATTGATACACTTGGCCCCTCCATTCCACAGAATCTCATCCAACAATTTAACCATCCACAGTTTAAAATATTCCAAATTCCCAAAGAGCAAAACTGAGATTGCCCAGGGGAGATAAGGCACCATTTACTGGGAAACTTTTGGCGCGTACGACCCCGGAAAGCACGGCTCACGCGCCAATCATTAGCGCGATGAAGAACCCCAGTGGCTAAACTCAACAGCTTCCGCCTGCCTGGCAAAGAATGCCCCAAAAAATGGGCTTCTCGCGACCTCTGCGCGCTGCAATGAGCACGAGCACCAATGGCTGCGACGCGAACGTCCGGAAACGCTATGACGTCGTGATGTCAACAACATGGCAGCCCCCCGTCTGTCATAAGGGCCCACATTGTAGCGCAATTACGCGAAGCCAGTGTTACATAGAGTAGGGGCAGAAGAACTCCAATCCCCTCCTAACCACTAGTACAGCGCTCGCGCCACAATATAGCCCATGCGAATGGCCTATATATAACTGGAGTGAGCATCATGGATTTTGGTACCATGAAGTCTTGAACACAAATACCAGCAGATACCCACAGCTCCACTCAACTGGATGGGAATAT
>NC_056522.1:365161601-365169692 GCF_019175285.1 Sceloporus undulatus | reverse complement strand
AAATATTTGAAGGGCTGTCATAATGAGGATGGATTAACCTTTTTTTTTCTGCTGCTCTAGACACTAGGATTTAGAGGAATGGATTCAAGCTACAGGAGAACAGATTCCACCTAAACATTGGGAAGAACCTCCTGACAGTAAAAGCTTTTCAGCAGAGAAACACAATGCCTCTGAGAGTGGGTACAACAGTACAAGTGAAAGGGAGCTAGGAGTCCTAATAGACAACTAGTTGTACATGAGTCAACATTGTGATGCGGCAGCTTGAAAAGTCAGTGTGATTCAAGGCTGCATCAACAGAAGTATAGTGTCTAGACTGAGGGAATAATAGTACCATTCTGTTCTTCTTTGGTCAGGCCTTATCTGGAATATTGCATCTAGTTCGGGGCACCACAATTCAAAAAGGATGTTGACAAACTGGAGCTTATCCAGAGGCAGGTGACCAAAATAATAAAAGGTATGGAAACCATGCTCTATGAGGAGAGACATAGGGAGCTGTGTGTGTTTAGCCAGGCAAAGTGAAGGTTAAGGCAAGAAATGATAGCCCTGTTCAGCTCTATGATTCTATGAATGTTACGTGACATTAAATCATTACATTCAATAGTCACATTTCAGAGTTTTTACATTTATTTTATTTATTAATTGAAACATTTATATCCTATCCTACATCCAAAGATCTCGGGGTGGAATGTTTCAGAGAGTGGGAAGAACAATGAATGCATTAAATCATTCCTAACATCTCAACAGACCAAGCCTCACTGACCACAGGAGAGCTTTTTTTCCGAGTGGGCATGGATAGAATCTTATCCAAACTTCATAATGCTAAACAGAAACTCATAAAGTGAAAATCTATCTGCCATGTGTGCAGATCATCTCAGCACAGTCTAACCTAAGTCATTCCCCTTACCAAAATTGCCCAGTTACAGAATTGGGAGGGATTGCAAACAAACACCACTGCTCAGAAATACTGAGGTCACCACCATCCCAGCCAAAATCTCTTTTGAATTTAGACTTGGCTCACAAGCTTAGGTCTATTCCAAGCTGTCCCCATCCCTGCTCTTTTCTTCTCTCCCAAGCCTAGGAGTGGGGGAAGAAGAACCTACACAGAAATCCAAGGGATGGTCTCTTCTAAGGATGGGTATTATTATTATTTTATTTACTTACATCCCACCTTTCTCCCAGCGAACAGCAAATTTACAACAACACAAATTAAAAACAGTACGAATGCATTAAAATGTATAAATACTGTATATAATTTAAGAAACAAGTAAAAATTTTAAAAGTTAAAACATTTATATATTAAAATGTAAAAAGTGTAAAATCTGGATAATTATGATTTTTCTTAGCATCGGGAGGCGCATTTCACCCTACATTGTTAGAACACTATATGTTTCTACTTTGCCATAGCTGCATCCTATGGAACCCTGTGGTTTGTAGATTGCTGGACCTCTCTGGCTGAATTGTTGTTGTGTGCCTTCAAGTCATTTCCAACTTATGGCAACCCTAATGTGAACCTACCATGGGGTTTTCTTTGCAAGTTTCTTCAGTAGGGCAATTTGCCATTGCCATTCTCTGGGGCTGAGGGTGTGTGACTTTCCCATGGTCACCCAGTGGGTTTACAAGGTTGAGCCAGGATTCAAACCCTGGTCTCCAGAGTCAGAGTCCAGCGCTCAAACTACTACACCACACTGGTTCACCTATTATTATTATTATTATTATTATTATTATTATTATTATTATTATTATTATGCTTTATTTATATAGTGCTGTAGATTTACACAGCGCTGTACATACAAACAATAAAATAAAGTAAACCTGCCCATGGCATACAATCTAAGAAATAATAGCATAATACACATAAATAATACACAACAATACAGGAAAGGGTACAGTAAAGTAAAGCAGGTGACAAATTAAAAACGTCAAGTAACAAATAATAGTCACGCAATGCCTGGGAACGCTTCTCTGAACAGGATGGTCTTCAACTCAGTTTTGAAACTGGTTAAAGAAGTGATGAGCCATGTTCATGGTGGAAGGAGGTAACAGGAGTGAGGAGCAGCAAGCTAAAAGGGACAAATCCAGGACAGGCAGAGAAAATCCTAGGCTGAGAGAGCAGACCTTGACTACTAGAATGGAGGGCACGAGTGGGAAGGTGAAGAAAAGAAGGTTAGATAAATTAGGAGTGACCAGCCCATGCAGGGCTTAAAAAGTCAACAGCAGAAGCTTATACTGAATACAGAAGGGGAAGGGGAGCCAGTGAGTATGCTAAATATCCTCCTTTACATTAGAAATTCTTGCATTCCATATGATGCTGACATGGCAGTTATAGTGAAATGATAGAGCTACAACTGTATAGTGTGAAAAGCTCCATGGAAATGCTTAGATTGGTGGCAGACAATTTCAGAGGGCCTTTTTTGAGTGTAGGACCTACCAAGGGTTGTGCTAGTCACCCCCCTGAATGGAAATAGTGGAAAATTAAGAGTTGAAGTGATTAGAAGTCCATTTTTGTTAGGAAGAGGTGGGGAAGGCTGCACCTGCTTTCTACAAAAATTACTACCTAGACACTTCCATGAGTGTCTTTTCACAACCCAGACTAGATAATAAAATCACTGCCTGTGCAATAAGAAACAGTAGAATCACCAGCCATTGTAGAGAGCTAGTTGAAGGAACCCCACCCCAAACCTTAGAAAAGCCACAAATGTGTGTACAGTATGTGCCTTCAAGGTGCCATTCAACTTAGGGCAACCCCATCAATTTCATAGGGTTTCCTAGGCAAAGAATGCTCAAAGGTGATTTTGCCAGTTCCTTCCCCTTAAATATGGCCTACGGCACCTAGTTTTCATTAGCTGTACTAAATAGAGCTGACCCTGCTTAGTTTCCAAGATCAGACAGGATCTGGTGCCTTAATTGTATGAAACAAGCAGTTTTCCTTATCCACACTTAATCCCACCTGGGCACACAGCACAGAAATAACTAGTAAGCTATTTGGATGCAAATATTTTTCAATATTGTTTCTTGGGGGAAAGAAATATTTGATAAATAGGTCACGTTACAGAGCCTTATGGATTTATGCTCACATGGAAAGAGTTTGGGTGGGAGGGAGAGAGGGAGAGACAGCAACCCAACATACGGTAAAATAATTTCTCTCCAATTTCCAAATGCTGTCTCTATCCAAACTCTACCTACAGAGTGTGAAATCAATATATAGATGTTGCTGCAAAACTAATGACCTCTTCAGTATGTTGCTTTGATATTTTTATTATGGATCATCTCGGATTTGTCTTTTCCTAAATTACACTGAAGACAGATATAAAGGCCTGGTAATTCTGAGCTGTGTAGGAAGGGGGGAACGGGGACATTGCCAAAGCATTGTTCTTCCATAACAGCTTCCACAGACAGATTATTATTTTTCTTCCTTTCTTTTCCTAGGCAATAAGGCATTAAAATTAACTACAGTGGTCTAATTCAGTAGCTATTGTGAAACTTGAGTAGGAAACAAAGTGAAATCGATATGCGAAAGAAGAGGACTGAGGAGTAATACAATTAGGACAGTTCTAGCACCACTTTAAATGCTTTTCTACATGAAAGGTTGGCCGAACTTTCGTCTTGCAAAATCACCCAGATTTAGTTACACTGCCTGAGAATGAAGTCCATTCTACATAATCAATTCATCTTTCCTACACTGTGCCATTTAAAACTATAGGTGAAGGGATTGCATATCCATGACCTCCATGGTTGGGAGAGGAGTCAATAAAACACCAAGTTAAATAATAATAACAAAAGAAGCACTTTATTGGATAAGATCAGGGTGGATAAAGTGTGACTCATAGCTACCAGATGGAACCCAGGACATTCCGTGGCCCTTCCAGGATCCCCTGAAGTAAAAAAATAATTTTAAAAATCGCAAGAATATTTTTTAAAAAAAAGTTTGGTCTCTAGAAGGGTTTCTCTTCCCTTGTGTGGCATTTCCATCACATTTGGAAACAGGAAAAGAACTGGAAGTGACTTCTTCTCATTCTCTGATGTTAAAAAAAACCCTCTTCTTGGCTTAGTATGGCTCAGAATGGACCCCAAGCATAGTGAGAATACCCCCATGTCCCCTAAATGGTGTTTGAGAACCTCTGGGAGCAGAGAGAGAGAAAGAGAGAGAGAGAGAGAGAGAGAGAGAGAGAATGCTGTAGTGGTTTGAGCACTGGACTAGGACTCTGGAGACCAGGATTCAAATCCCAGTGACCTTGGGCAAGTCACACACTCTCGATCTCAGAGGACAGCAATGGCAAACCTCCTCTGAAAACCCTGGAAATAGGTTTGCCTAAGGTTCGCCATAAGTCAGAAATGACTTGAAGGTGCACAGCAGCAACTACACACACACACACACACACATTCCCCCAACCAAGGGAGCAGGGGTGCAATCTTCCAGTGTGTCCTAGGGGGTGCTAATGTGCCCCCCTAGCCTTCCACAGTTGCCCCTGTCCCAGATTAGACCAAAGGCCTAGACAGTCCAATATTATGTCCATGTGTTAGCAGTTTCCTATGTGAAGCTCGCAAACAAGTCATGAAGAAATGCACCCTCCATCTTGTCCCATTGTTCTTTTTACTAAGCAGGATAGTCACAAAAACCTTTGTAAAGAATAAAATACAACCATCAATAAGCATGTGAAGGCTTGCTTCTTTTGCCTGTGGACACTAAATGACTGTGGGAGAAGGTGAGTCTTATGGGGACTAGTAGATAGAAGATCCTCCAAGATCTCGGCCATATTGTTCTGAGCTAACTCTGTTGTAATACAAAGTATTAGGGCATGTCTTGAATAAGCAATTACCATATATACTCATCTATACATCTAAAAAGGTATGCCACAAAATAGTCCCCAAAATCCCAGGTCAATTTATTTACAGGTCAGTATGGTAATGTGATAACAAATCTTTCCCTATGTGGTATGAAGAGAGTTTCTTTTTCTCATGAGCCAAGCAGAGAGAGTCCTGAGTGATTAATTGCTGTTAGGCAAACAAAGAGAGTCCCTCTTCCGCCTGCTCTGGCCATCACTGTCTGGGTGAAGGCTGAAACCAAAGTTGAAACAAACAGCCTCATTTAGAGTCTCTCTTGCTATACACACACATACACACATTAAAGGAGCCTCCAAGTTTTACCCTCGACTTATCCATGGGTCATGGCAAAATCCATAATTTTGGCCCCCAAACCTACTCTTGACTTATGCATGAAGGAGACTTATAGTTGAGTATATACAGTAAGACCGATTAGGTTTTCGTAAAGGCCTGCATGCAGATAAAAATCTAATAGAACAAGGATGTTGGTATAGATCAACAGAGCTGTTTTACAGTTATGGCTAATCCCTAGGATGGTAACTGGATTCTAATGATGAGCATATGCAGTTCAGACCTGAAAACTATATGACCACTGGCAGCCCTTTGACTGTCCTATGTCAGGCACACATGGCCACCTTATCAGTGAATAATGCTTTCCATAGCATGGCATTAAGAATCACATACTGCTGTTGCCAACTGATGCCAACCAAACTGATGGCTATTTAAGTAACAGGAATCATAGAATCATAGTTGGAAGGGACCAAAGAGGGCCATCTCATTCCAACCTCCTGCCATCCAGAAGGTGGTTCAAAAAACAGATCAAGGCATATTTCAAGAAATTGTTACTCCAAAGTTACTCCATTTCATAAACCCTAGAATCTAGTGTCCTTGATCCATATTCCTCAGTCTCACTCCCTTGGGGTCTATACTCCTGGTAGCAGTTGTCTCTGTCAAATGAATCAGGCAACCATAGTGCCCAAGACTGAACAATTTTCAAGTTCAGGTTAAACTGAGAGAGAGCAAAAGAGAGACTCTGCAACAGAGGCCCTTGCTGGCAATTTTTTCCAGCTCAGAGAATCTTGACAATGCAACCTCAGGAGCAGGCAACAAACATTAAAAGGCTCTCCTCCTTGTCCTCTGTTGAATGTTATGGGGGTGCTTAAAATGACCTTGTTCAAGGAATGAAGCAATGCAACAGAGAAGCAATAATTAACAATGGAAGGGCTGTACTGTTGGGATGTTGGTGTTATTGCACAGCCAGTCTCCACAAGGACACAGAATGCATGAAAACACAGAAAAGGCACTGTGTGGGGAAGGTGTGTCAGTTCATCCCAAACCACTGGATGGTCTCCTCTTTCCTTCCTCAGTTCTACATTGTCCTCTTTTACACACATAGCTTTCATTTTGTGAAGAAAGAACAGTGTGCTTCACATTTAATCACTGAGGTCTTCATTTGTTTGCATCTTATAAAAAAGACTTTGCACCAATATGCAGGGGTTGCCAGCATTATTTCGTATCATGAATGCAGTCTTTTGACATCAGGCTGTCATATTCTCAATAGCTCCTAGTCATGATGTCTCTGTAGTCAGTCCAGTGTCAGAGGCACCATGCATTTGGATACCAGTTGCCAGGGTATACAAGCAAGATGGAGCTGTAGCATTCCTGTGGGCCTCCTAGAGGCATATAGTTGGCTAATATGGGAAGAAAATGTCAGACTGGGATTAGTACAATGAGGTTCTGAAACATTCTCAGCCTATCCCACTTCCCAAAAATTCAAGCTTAATTTTGTCACTGTAGCTTGAAAGAGTATTCTTTTGTAGTGTAAATGGCTAATTTGCAGGATTGTAGCTCTAATTTCTGGATTTTTTTTTCAGATCATTGATAGAACCATGTAACCAGAAAGTGTGAAATTTTCAAATTTGGGACCATCATGACGTTCTGGTTCCTGAAGAATAAAACTCCAAAGGAAATCCATGAGTGTATGAGACAAACAGGGAGTGACTAGTGCATGTCATACTCAACTGTGAAGAAATAATGTGCCAACTTAAAGCATGGAGATTTTGAGACTGAAGATGCAACAAGGTCTGGAAGTCCTTCAACAATGTCAGCTCCTGAAATTGTTGAACATGTTCATGATCTGATTTTTGGCAAATCAGCAAACCTCAGCTAAAACACAAGAGACTAGAGATATCCCAGACAAAATATGTCAGCCAAGCCAAAATGTTTCAACGCTGACCAGAAACAAAATGAAGTGGATACCTCCTACTTGATTTTGCAGCATTTTGAGCAATTTAGTAATGTTTTTAAATATAAACAAACAAAAACAAAACAAACAAGCTTCATTTATATACCGCTTCATACTGCCTAAGCAGTGTCTAAGCGGTTTACAACTGTAAGCTAATTTTCCCCCAACATACTGGGTACTCATTTTACGAACCTCGGAAGGATGCAAGCCTGAGTCGAGCTTGAGCCCTTTTGCTGGTCTTGAACTCGCAACCTTGCAATTTTGAGTGAGTGGCTGCAGTACAGGCATTTAACCACTGCACCACCATGTCACAGTCAATGAAACATGTTTACATCACTATGATCCAGAGACCAAACAACAGTCCTTGCAGTGCTGGCACTTGACTTCTCTATAGCCAAAGAAATTCAAGACTCGACATCAACAGGAAAGGTCATGGCCACCGTTTTGGGGGATAATTAAGGTATGTTAATAAAATAATAATAATAAACGTGGGGGGGGGGGGGAGGAGGGTTAATCGGGGCTTGCATCAGGAATGCTTGCTTTAAATAAGAAGGTCTTCAGCCCCTTTCTAAACTGGGCAGGGAGGTGGCCGAGCGGAGCTCAATGGGCAAGAAGCCAAGGGTAGGCCGAGATGGTAAAAGGTCTCTTAGAAGTAGAGGTAGCTGGCCCTGGAAACCCTCAATAACGCTGCCCAGATGTTCTGAAGAGCGGGGCGGATTGTATGGGGAGAGGCGGTCCTCGATATCCTGGGCCCAAGCCATTTAGGGCTTTAATAGGTAATAAACACACTTGTATTGCGCCCGGAAGCGAATAGGCAGCCAGTGCAGATCTTTAAGTATGGTGTTGACTGGCTCTGGGATATGCCAGTAAACCTCTGGCTGCCATATTCTGTAACTATTTGTAGCTTCCGGGTATGGTACAAGGGTTGCCCCATGTAGAGCGCGTTAGCAGAAGTCCCAAGCGAGAGGTTACCAGAGCATGTAACCGTTTCAAGGTTCCACTTGCCCCAGGTAGGGGACGCAGCT
>NC_056522.1:365152788-365159142 GCF_019175285.1 Sceloporus undulatus | reverse complement strand
GCAGCTGGCGTATCAGCCGAAGCTGATAACAGGTGCTCCTGACCTGATGGCTGGTTATCTTCAGAAGGGCCAAAGAATTAATACAGAATAATACTCTAACTTGCTATGCCAATTAAAAGAGGCACTGAAGAAAAAATGGCAAGGGAAGCTGTGGAATGGTGTTCTCTTTTTGCAGGACAACGCACTTGTTCATAGGGCTGGCAAGATGATGGATATTCTGAAGAAGTTGGGGTGTGAGTACATAGAGTTTGTACTCACACCCCAATCTACAAATGCATAGATACTACATCCTCTCCTAGCTAATGAATGGTTCAGGTAAAAGAAGAAAACTTTATCTCACCATCTTTCTGAAGAAAGTTGAGAGAGGAGGAAGATGGGGGAATCACATAGAAGCAGGAGAATCTCTTTGTATGAAAGAACATTTCCTAAAAGGAAGTTACCTGAATCACATAGTTTGTTTGCCAGTTTGTAAAGGTATTTATTGACCTGTGGTTCAGCAGGAGCAAATGGGATGTTTGAATGAGGAGAGACAGCAGAGTTTGCATGCAGGGAAATCCTATTTATCTGTGGAGGGAGAGAGAGAATGGTAAAATCTTCCAACACACACTACAAAATGATAGTGCTGTTATTCCCCTTTAACTGCCATGGTCCATCCTATGGAATGCTGGGTTTTGTAGTGTAGCAAGGCATTAGATTTCTCTGGCTCAGTATTCTAAATGCCCTCCTTAAACTTCAAATCCCAGTATTATAATTCTGTAGTGTGAATGGGCTTAGAGAGTGAAAGAGCATAACAGGCAGTCCACTTGATCTGAGATGCAAACAGTCCATCCAATGCTACTAAATCTTTCATTTTTACTGCAAGACAACAGTCAGATTATGCATTTTACAGAATAGGATAAGAACCAGTTATGAAAATGAGCAAGCCACCAGCTCACCAGCTGACCAGCTCACATTAAGGAGAAAATGTTGTAAGTTATTTAAATACAAAGACAAATCAAGTTAAAATTGATATTTCTAAGGGAGGCCTTGGCTTGGCCCAGTCTTATATTCTGATAATGATGATTATGATGCGTGACTTCAAATAATTTCTGATTTATGGCAACCTTAAGTTATAACCCCTGTAACAGGATTTTCTTGGCAAGATTTGTTCAGAAAGAGAGAGAGAGGGAGGGAAGAATGACCTTATATACAGGTCAAACAGCTTCCCTTTTTATGATGCCTGGGAAAAGGGACATTCCTCTAATGTTAAGGAATCCAAGCATATAGAGTTGTAAAGTGCTATCATGGATTATTGGGAAGGGAGAGCCAAAGCTGATATATTACCGTATGTTTGAAGTGAGCAGTGGGGTGCATTGTAGCTTCAGCACTAATTTTACATTAAGATTTATTTTGCTTTCACTCTGAATTGTCCAAAACAAGCATTTTTTTAAAGTTATGTAGCTACAAAGGACTGTCACTGGACTTTAAAAAATCTACCATAGGAGTCTCTTGGTGAGATTTATTCCCAGGGGGTTGCCACTGCCTTCCTCTGAAGCTGAGAATGTGTGGCTTGCCCAAGGTCATCTAACGGGTTTCCGTAGATGAGTGAGGATTTCAACTCTAGTCTCCCAGAATCCAAGTCCAACATTCAAACCACTAAAGCGTGCTGACCTATAAATATTATAGGTCAAATTACTAATCAAGAGCTGCATTTTTCTGAAACACTATTAACTACTATTTTTCCTGGCCTCACATAAAAATCTTATTTCCTTGTTATTAGAAGCAACTAAATCCAGGGTGCATCTACACTATATAAATAATGCAGTTTGACACCATTTTAACTGTCATAGCTCCATTTTACCAAATACTGGAATTTGTAGTTTGGTGAGGCACCAGCACTCTTTGGTAGACAAGGCTAAAGACCTTGTAAAACTACAAATCCCAGGATTCCATAGGATGGAGCTACGGCACCTAAATTGATGTCAAACTACATTGTTTCTACAGTTTAGATGCCCTCCCCCTAAGTAATGAGAATCCAGAAAGACCTGAAACACTTATGTATAAGGTATGGATAGATAGAATATGGAAGTTTACACTGGAACTAAAATTAACACACAAACCAAAAGATGCAAAAGGACACAACAATAAAGATGGGTTTGTAGGTGTTTGGTCACCTTTTATTACATTGGCACATAAAAGATCTTCATTTCATCTTCCACCTGTGAAAGATGTGTGCCTTTTATATGCGTCGTATGTTCTCTAAGCCACGTTGAGTCCCATTCCCATATATATAAACTGATTGATTGTACTAGAATTATATCAGTTTGGTAGTACAATTGCCCGTCCATTTTCGTGGAGTTCAGATCTGTGTCCCTTGCTTACTTGCGAGGAGCAAATGGAAGGGGTTAAAATCCTTAGTCTTTCTTCCTGGTGTATCTTGGAAAGTGTAGTTCAGGAGAGTGGACTGGAGCTCCCACCAAACTAAAAGTCACAAATGTCCCTAGGGTGAACTTAGAAAGATATCAGACTGCTATAACTTTTGTAGTCTAGATGCCCCTCTGGGTAGAAGTCCTGTACTCACTTGTGATGACTGTGACATTGATTTGAATTGTCACAAGCACTGCCACAGGAATGAATTTCTTTCCACTTCTTATCTTAGGAAAGGAAATGACAAATGAGACAGTGTTATGAGGATTAAAGGCCCCTCATTAGAATACACAGCATCCCCCTTTACATTCTTCTCTATGGATATTGAAAAGTACAAAGGATGAATGCGACATACTGACAGGCTTTGCGGAGGAACGATGGGCTTAGAGTTCTCATCATTGCACTGCAGAGCAGGATATGAATATTTTATTGCCATGCTAACTTGTCACATTGCAAGTCGAGCTATTTGTGCCATGGAGGTGCACACACAGTGCTGTGATTCATGTTTACATCCATCCTGCAAATACCAGCAAAACACTGCCTTTGATAAGGAGACTCCCCACCCTATTCAGACAGAAGCAAGATCTCCAAGATGGCGACATGGCAGCTGGTTGAAAGCAATATCAGAAGAGTTGATAGGGAGAGGTACTGAATATTCAAGGACCTAATCCACAGAGACCTCTGACACTGACATGAGCTGATAACATAGGTATCCATGTTGGAGACTAATGAGGGCTGGATCATGGTAGAATGAAGGATGCTGTGAATTGCCCTGATTTGACACCTAGAAAAAGTAAGTTACTCAAGCAACTGCAAAGCTGAGCCAACGATCAGTACTATATCTTAGGTCTACAACAGGTAGGTCACAGTAGCTAAGGATGCCCAATTAAGTTGTTCCTCTGTTTCTGGGTGAAGACAATTCACAGTTGAAAACCATGCATCTAAAACCTTGCTACTGACACAATTGTTTCAAAGCATGTGCTTTCATAGGAAACTAATGTGGACCTGGTCCAAGAATCTGTGTACTTGCATGGAAACCAATATGTAATTGAAATGATTGGATTGTAATTGAAATGATATGCCAGTTAAGATGACAACAACATAAAACAATAAGAGTAAGAGAGAGAAGTTTTGCTGCCTTTCCAATAAAAAAAAATTTGAAAGTTCTTGCATGCTGAAAATGACCATATTAATGCAAGGACTAGAATCTTTAGCCTGCTCTTCTAATTTTCTAGAACAGAATGCACAAACAATTTTGTGTGTGCATCCATGCACAATTCACAATGTACATCTATGCACAAAGGTACCAGATAAGCAACTCTGCTTTTGCAATTGTGAACTGAATGAGGCCATTCAGCATTGTACAAAATGTCCAAATATTTCTATAGGGGAACTCATACTAACAGGATTCTAGCCCATTGGGTACATGCTCACCCAATGGACCCCATGGTGTCGGAAGCATTTAAGACTGGATTTCATTCATACATGCCTGACACATTAGCCCTTGCATGATACTCAAAGGCTAGTATCCTGTTGATAAATTAAGATGCTGTAAGTCAGATTTCTGATCTTAGAAGATAAATGGGGTCAACACTAGTTTGTACAGCAGGCCTTTGCTATCCACTGGGGTTCAGTTCCAGGACCCTTTGTGGATACCAAACCCCATGGATGCTCAGGTCTTATTAAATACGTTTACACAAGCATAGTAAAATGATGTCCCTCATATAAAATGGCAAAATCAATGTTTGGTTTTTGAAATATATAATTTTTTTAAACCACGGATGGTTGAATCAGTGCATAAAGAATCTGTGGATATGGAGGGCTGATTGTATTTGGATGGGAGACTGCCAAAGAATACCAGGCTCTGTAGGCAATATTTCAGAGGAAGGAACTGGCAAAACCGCTTCTAACAATTCCTTGCCTAAGAAAACTCTACGAAATTCATGAGGTTACCATAAATCAACAGATGACATGAAGGCACAGACACAAATCAGACTCACACTATCACTATTAATTTTTTAGTAGTTGCTGAGTTCAACATTCTGTTCTGACCATGGAACAATGACCCCCTTCCAACCCACTTTGTAAGACCTTTTTGTGTTGCTGGAGATCAGAAGGACGAGCAGAGATATGTCCATGTAGCTGGATGCACTGCAAAGACATCATCTACATATACCTACTCAGGACCCCCAGGAGATCTGCAAATGCCTGTTGCAATACAGCTAAAAAGAAATATTTGGGCATGTCCCTGCTCATCCTCCTCACTTTCAGACAAAATGGAAATGGCCCTGTTGATGGGAGTGGATGCCCTACTTTCAAGGCATGTTGGAAGGGCTAACACTGGGAGGCGTAGCTAAAAAAGATGTAGCTACCTGATATACATAAGTCTCCCAATGCAGAATATCAGCCATTATTCTAACAAGTTGGTTCTACAGTAAATTCCATCCATACAAGGCCATATTTTTTGTAATGCTTCCACCCTTCCACTTCTCACAGCATCAGTCTGCTCGTGTAAGCATTGTTTCACACAGGTCTGAGCTGATTCAAAATGTGTGAACTGGCCCCGAATTCCTTTGAGAAAGGGCAGACAGAACACAAATTACCATGTAAATAATTGTAAGTGAGGATTTGACAAGTGTGCAGTGTTTTCCACTAATTTGTACATGCTGTACATTTTCCCCAAAGGGCATGGCAGTCTTTAAATGGAATCAATTAGAAGTTTAATGCTTGCAGTGCTTTCTTTCACAGCTCTGGATCATGGGGAAATCTGAAACTTCTCATTAAATGGACAACCAGGCTTTGCAGACATGCCAAACCGCATGGAGATATGTCTCCAGACTTGGGGGGGGGGGGGGAAGGAAAATCAGATGGTGGTCTCCCCATGACCTGATTAAGTGACAAGGGGCTGAAAAGAGTGGCAATTCTTTACATGCTGCAACGATCCAAAGCATGAGGTGTTAAAGAATTACTTGTCTTAGGACAAAGGAAGTCTTGTATTTCTAAATATACATCCATTGTAAAGAAAACCACTGTGGCTGAACTGCAATGCCTGGAATTAGATTGCATCTCATGTAATAGATCCCAAGTTATCGCAGCCTCTCATCTGAAGCGACACTCATGGTTCCAGCTTTGACTGACTGGGCTCTTAGAAACACATCATCTTTCCAGCCTGGATAAACATGTTTTATGGAGAAACTACAGCTTACAGAGAACACCAAGGTTTCCTCTTCCTCCTCCTCTTCACCCCTATTACATCAAAGCTATAAATTATACAACATGAGTGTTCCAAACAGACACTATATATATAAAGATTTATTTATAGCCCGCCCAATCATGAAGAATCTGGGTGGGTTACACTATACAAAAAGGTGTCTTTTTATTTTATATATAACCCACCTTTCCCTCAACAGTAAAAACAATATATGATATAAAAGTTTAAAAACCATTAAACAGACAATTACATTACAATATTTTAAACATTTTTAAAAACATATAAGTGCTTTTCTGCACTGATGAAAAAAACTGTACTTGTCTCTTAGTTGCCTTGAGCCAGGCACACTATGTTCTTGAAATTCACAGGGAGGTTGCAGTGAATTTGCAGGGATTGAGGCTCAAAGGGCTTTAATCCGATTTCTAAAAAAGGCTTCCTTTACCCTAAACTTTTTCTAAACATCCAGATTGTCCTGGGTGTGCCCAGTGCTCCAAGATAGCTTCAGTGTGGCTGGATTTTTGATGGGTGGGACTGGTTGGGTCCAGCAAGCCTGGGGTATGTTGCTATGTTGTTATTTTTTACTTCTGTGTATGTTCAACTATGAGATGGGACTACTCCATCCCTTTTCCTCCTCCCGCCCAAGTATCACATTTGTTTCCATAATTTTTACTCTTCCCCCACTGCAGTCCAGCCAGAGAGAGGAGAAGGAGAGGAGCTGCTTGGCAGCCATTTTGAGA
>NC_056522.1:365092059-365149788 GCF_019175285.1 Sceloporus undulatus | reverse complement strand
ATCTGTGAGTCACAAGGGGGCGGAGCTAGCAGACTAGCTTTATATACCAACTTCCAGAGCCGCGCGCCGTTAGGCGTGCGAATTTTAGTTTTAGTTTTCTTTAACCCAACAACTCTACTCAAGTGGCATCAGGTTAGGATCAGATATTGAAACAGAACCTTCCCTTTAAGTGTAAGATAGCAGCCAGTACATTCCTTTAAAGAAGTATTCCCACTAGATTGACTGTTATAGTCATTACTAAAGACTTTGCAGTATGGACAACGAGGGATCTGCTGTAGTCACCTGCAACTCTTGTGGGATGTTTCTCTTCTTGCCCACAGAAGTCGAGAACTTCACATGCACCAAGTGCAAGTTGGTAGCACTCTTGGAGGAGAAAGTGCAGCAGCTGGAGTCAAGAGTAGCTACACTTCAGCATATTAGGGAACAAGAGGATTTCCTGGACACAATAGAACTAACCATCTTGGATGAGTACCATGCAGAGGAAGATGCTAGGGTGGTAGAGGTCACTTGCCATACACAGGAGGCAGACAGCTGGAGGAATGTCACAAAGAGAAGTAAGCCAAGAAGGAATTGTTCTGGGAGCTTGCAGCTAGAGAATCGATTCGAAGCTCTTTCCCTTATCAAGGAGGATGAAGAAGAGCAGCATGGACAGACTTCAGGGACAGAGCAGGGGAGCCTGAGAGTCCCACCCGAGGGAACAGTCACTGCTAAGCCTCGAAGGAGGCGTGTGGTCGTAGTGGGGGACTCCTTGCTGAGGGGTACAGAAGCAGTGATATGTAGGCCTGACAAGATGTCTCGAGAGGTGTGTTGTCTTCCAGGTGCAAAGATCCGTGATGTGACAGAAAGGCTGACAAGACTGGTCAAGCCTACTGACAAATACCCCTTCCTTTTGGTCCACGTGGGAACTAATGATACTGCAAGACACAGCCTTCAGAACATCAAAAGGGATTACGAGGCGCTTGGTAGGAAGCTGAAAGGAATGGATGTACAGGTTGTCATCCCGTCTCTTCTGCCAGTTGAAGGGCATGGTCCAGGAAGGGAGAGGAAAATAGCGGATGTGAACAACTGGCTTTGCAGATGGTGCCGCCGAGAAGGATTTGGATTCTTCGATCATGGGCTGCGGTTCCACGAGGAGGGACTTCTTGCAACAGACAGGTTGCATCTCACGCCAGTTGGAAGAAATGTTTTTGTCAACAGTCTCAAGAACTTGATCAGGAGGGCTTTAAACTGAGTTCCGAGGGGAAGGGAGACAATATTAAGGAAGGCGAAAGGGATGGCGAAAATAGTCAAACTGACATAGAGGAAACAAGAAAAAAAGTGCAAGGACCCAACAGTGGGAGGCAAAAAAACTTGCACAGGCAGCAAGTAAAAGGGAACTATGGTCTGCGATGTCTCTACACTAATGCACAGAGCATGGGAAATAAGCAAGATGAACTCGAACTCCTAGTACAACAAAGCAAATATGATATAATAGGCATCACTGAAACCTGGTGGGATGAGTCTCATGATTGGAATGTGGAAATAGAGGGGTATAACCTTTTAAAGAGAAATAGGCCAAACAAGAAAGGAGGAGGAATAGCACTATATGTCAGAGATATTTACACCAGTGAAGAGATCCTGGACATCAATCATGGAAGCCAGGTGGAGAGCATCTGGGTAAAAATTAAAGGGGAGGGAAACAACAAGGATGTTACGGTGGGAGTCTACTACAGACCCCCAAGTCAGACTGAGGAATTGGATGATATCTTTCTAGAACAGATGACCACACAGTCAGAAAAGAGAGATGTAGTAGTGATGGGCGACTTCAACTATCCTGATATTTGTTGGAAGTCAAACTCAGCAAAATCCTCAAGGCCTAGCAAATTCCTCACTTGCCTGGAAGACAATTTCATGGTCCAAAAGGTGAAAGAGGCAACAAGGGGGTCAGCTATTTTAGATCTGATCCTAACCAACAAGGATGATTTGGTTAATGGGGTGCAAGTGGTGGGATCATTAGGTGGAAGTGACCATGTTCTCCTGGAGTTTGTAATACAGTGGAAAGGAGAAGCCAGGCATAGTCAGACACGCATCCTAGACTTTAGGAGAGCGGATTTCAGTAAACTTAGAGAAGTATTGAGGGCAATTCCATGGTCAGAAATACTAAAAAATAAAGGAGTTCAGGACGGATGGGAGTTTCTCAAAAGAGAGATACTGAAGGCACAATTTCAAACAGTTCCAGTGAGAAAGAAAAACGGGAGGTGTCTCAAGAAACCAGGATGGATGACTAAGGAACTTTCAACTGAGCTAAGTTTGAAACGGAACATGTATAAGAAATGGAAAAAGGGGGAAATCACAAAAAAGGAATTCAAAGAAATAGCAGGTATGTGTAGGGGTAAAGTCAGAAAAGCTAAAGCGCAGAATGAACTCAGGCTTGCTAGAGAGGTTAAGAACAATAAAAAGGGCTTTTTTGGATATGTCCGCAGCAAAAGGAAGAAGAAGGAAACGGTAGGGCCACTGCGTGGAGAAGATGGCAAAATGCTAACAGAAGACAGAGAAAAGGCAGAATTATTCAACACCTTCTTTGCTTCAGTCTTCTCAGAAAAGGCAAAGGGTGCTCAACCTGAGGATAATGGAGCAGAGGACAGGATAGGGGCATTTCAGTACAGAATAAGTAAAGAGATAGTAGAGGAACACCTTATTAATCTAAATGAATTTAAGTCTCCGGGACCAGATGAACTCCATCCAAGGGTATTAAAAGAACTGGCAAATGTAATATCGGAGCCATTGGCAATAATCTTTGAAAACTCCTGGAAAACAGGAGAGATCCCAGCAGACTGGCGGACGGCAAACGTTGTCCCCATCTTCAAAAAGGGGAAAAAAGAGGATCCCAACAATTATCGTCCAGTTAGTCTGACATCAATACTAGGAAAGATTCTGGAGCAGATCATTAAACAGAGAGTCTGTGAACATCTAGAAGGCAATGCCATAATCACAAAAAGTCAACATGGGTTTCAGAGAAACAAGTCATGCCAGACAAACCTAATCTCTTTCTTTGATAAAATTACCAGCTTGGTAGATGAAGGGAATGCTGTGGATATAGTATATCTTGATTTCAGTAAGGCCTTTGACAAAGTTCCCCATGACATTCTTGCAAACAAGCTTGTAAAATGTGGGCTAGACAAAGGAACTGTTAAATGGATCTGTAATTGGTTGACCGGCCGAACCCAAAGGGTGCTCAACAATGGCTCCTTTTCATCCTGGAGAGAAGTGACCAGTGGGGTCCCACAGGGCTCTGTCCTGGGCCCAGTGCTATTCAACATCTTTATCAATGACCTGGATGACAGAATTGGAAGCATACTTATCAAATTTGCAGATGATACCAAATTAGGGGGAATAGCTAATACCCCAGAGGACAGGATCAAGATTCAAAATGACCTGAATAGACTAGAAAGCTGGGCCAAAGCTAACAAAATGAAATTCAACACGGAGAAATGTAAGGTATTGCACTTAGGGCGGAAAAATAAAATGCACAGATATAGGATGGGTGACACCTGGCTGAATGAAACTACGTGTGAAAGGGATCTAGGAGTCCAAGTAGACCACAAGTTGAACATGAGTGAACAGTGTGATGCGGCAGCTAAAAAGGCCAATGCTATTTTAGGCTGCATCAATAGAAGTATAGTGTCTAGATCAAGAGAAGTAATAGTGCCACTGTATTCTGCTCTGGTCAGGCCCCACCTAGAATATTGTGTCCAGTTCTGGGCGCCACAATTCAGAAAGGACATTGAGAAACTGGAGCGTGTCCAAAGGAGGGCGACAAAAATGGTGAAAGGTCTGGAAACCATGCCCTATGCGGAACGACTTAGGGAGCTGGGGATGTTTAGCCTGGAGAAAAGAAGGTTAAGAGGTGATATGATCGCCCTGTTTAAATATTTGAAGGGATGTCATATTGAAGAGGGAGCAAGCTTGTTTTCTGCTGCTCCAGAGAACAGGACCCGGAACAATGAATGCAAGCTGCAGGAAAAGAGATTCCACCTGAACATTAGGAGGAACTTCCTGACAGTTAGGGCTGTTCGACAATGGAATGCACTCCCTCGGAGGGTGATAGAGTCTCCTTCCTTGGAGGTCTTTAAACAGAGGCTGGATGGCCATCTGTCAGGGATGCTTTGATTTGGATTTCCTGCATGGCAGGGGGCTGGACTGGATGGCCCTAGTGGTCTCTTCCAACTCTATGATTCTATGATTCTATGATTCTATGATTCTATGATCTTCCCCGCCCCACCTTATCAGCATTATATTGCCTTCATTTTTACTTCAGCAAAAGGAGAACACGTATTCCCACTCCTTCGCTGATCATTCAGTCACTCGTTCATGTAGATATCTCATGCAGTTCCTCTTCCCATTCCCCCATCATTCATTCACTCACTCACTCACTCATGTGGAGATCTCATGCACTCCCGACCCTCCCAATCATTAGCTCACTCACTCATGTTGCAATCTGCAATATATGTATGGGGGAATCAGAAGAGTGCATGAGCGACCAACCAAATAACCAGGGAGGAGGATCAGAAGGGAGAAGAGTAAAAGCAGTAAAAACAAATGTGACTTGAGTGGAGGGGGAGGGAGGGGGTAGCCCAAAGCTTTATTTTTTTCTTTCTCCATCATGTGTATGTGTGCATGTGTGTGTATATTTAAAATTCCCATACTCACTCACTGGGGTGTCAAGGGAGGAAATTAGATTGAATGGAAAGACATCCAATCAGAATGCAAGATGGTCTAGATTGATAGGCAAATGATAACAGCTATTAGTTGATAGGTTGATGCATGTTGGGAAGGCAGAAAACAGTGGAGCAGACATGGCAGTGTGTCAAAAAATAATACAAAGGAGAGGACCTGTGAACCACCCCCTTGCACCAAAGTGAGATCACCAGGGGAAATGTGTAGGTGGTTGGGCAGACATCACCTTGCTGCACCTATTATATATAATAGGGATGCTTTGATTTAGATTTTCTGCATGGCCCTTGCGGTCTCTTCCAGCTCTATGATTCTATGATTCTATTGGTGTTTAGCATTCATGGGTCACTGTAGAATTGTTGTGGATCAGGAAAATGCAAGATTAGGCCAATGAAAAGATTGCAGAGAGGGGCCCAATTGAGCTTCCCTGGGGAGAAAGTTCCATAGCTTAGGGCAGCCACCAAGAAGGCTCTGAACTCTGAGACCTAAATCTTATTGTTACTCCCTATTAGAGTAGGTCCAGTGAATCAATGTGTGTTGACTTGCCGTTCAACAATTGATTCAGTAACTCTGAGATTTTTTTTTTATAAAAAAAGGTTTTCATGAAAATTCACACAGATCTTTGTGTGAATTTTTTTTCATAATTGTATACTTTTTGAAAATGCAATTTGGCTTAATAGACACATTTTTAAGCAATTTTCCTAAATGGATGCATTGCTGAATATTGTGTTTACTGATGTACAGAGTTTGGTGTGCACTTCTCCTGCTATGTGCATTTTTGTGCAAATTTTTCTTGGGTGAATGTCAATGCACAATTCAGAGAATTGTGAATTTCAGCAGATATTAGAGCTTTAGTGTGCATATTCGTTGGAAAATATGAAAGTAGGGATTTTGGGGATAAAGCACCCAATTTTGGCAATGCCCTCTCCTTGGAGGTCCAATTGATACTGACAATGCCTGCATTTTGGCATCAAGTTACAAACTTGACAAGTTATCTAAGCATGAGGATGCTTAGTATTCAGGGGTGTAACTATTATGAAGAAGACAAAATTAGGGTAATCGTTTTAAAGTAACCTCCTATTTCCAAACTCTAACTTTAATATTCTAGTTTTCTCTCCAATCTCTGATAAACTGCCCTACCAAGAGAGACCCAATTTCCCAACTGAAAAAAAAATCACTTGAAATGACAGTTATTAGGAAAATTCTCTTTGGATGCCTTAATAGCAATCATAGGAAACTATATATTGCCTCTGCAGGCTCACTGTGGAGTTTTACTGATTAAACTGCATGGCTTGAATGGATGTTACTGATTTCTATATGGGTATCAGCAGAAGCCCAATTGAGAGCTTTACAAAAGAATACATTGTGCCAAGGATACTATGTTTTACATTGTTGTTGTTGTTCAAATATTAACAATAAAGTGGAATTAGCAATATGCTTCAAGCTTGTCGGTATTCCACCTGCTGAAAAAATAAAAATAAAAATAAACATCTGAGACTGCTGTGAGATAGTTTTTGAAATAGGTGCAGTGACCAGTTGATGATCAATATCTATTTTCTCATTATATGGCAGACATGCTGAATTTGTAAGGAGCAATGAGATACATCCCATCCTTGACAGTAGACTCTGAAACAGGCAAGGATCCTCCAGCCCATCTCTTCATTTGAACGATTTGCAGGTCCATTGATATTTTCCATTGGCATTTTCATCTGTGAAAATGGACTGTGGGTGCAACCGTACACTGTAGAAATAATGCTTTTTGATACCACTTTAAGTGCTGTAGGTCCATCCTATGGAAATCCTAGGACTGTTTTTGTGGGTTCTAGGACTATGTAGCCATGTTCTAGAAGAGTTAATTCCTGACGTTTTGCCAGCACCTGTGGCTGGCATCTTCAGAGATGCTGGCAAAACATCAGGAATAAACTCTTCTAGAACATGGCCATATAGGCCAAAAAATCCACAAAAAACTATGGATGCTGGCCATGAAAGCCTTCGACTTCACATCCTAGGATTTGAAGTTTCACAAGATCCTCAGCCTTCTCTGCCAAATAGTGCTGGTGCCTCACTAAACTACAAATCTTAGGATTCAGTAGGATGGAGCCATGGAAGTTAAAGTAGTGTCAAACTTCATTATTTCTACAGTGTAGTTACACCCCAAGTCTACGAAAGCTTATGCTACAACTTCTTTCACAGTTAGTGTCAAAGGTGCTACAAGGTCCCTTTGTATTTGACAGTTAATTTGTATATTTTTAGGAAGTCTCTAGATCCCACCAGCTTGGTCACTCGAGCATTCAAATTCACTCACAGGCAGACATAACATCAACTTTCCCCTTAAGTAATCTTAAACACTGGGATTTCAGATTATTTTACAGTATGATATAAAGATATGGCTTTGCAATCTTTTCGGCTATTTATTTACATGATCAAAATGATAACATACATTCCTTATTCCCTGGAGGAGGACTGTACACATGTCAGTCCAGGCTGAACATATTTAGCTCAGAGAAGAAAAGACTGAGAGATGGCATGCTATCCCAGGAATTGAAGTGATATTCCACTCAAAACAGATGCTAAAGCATTTGATGCAGAGACAATGTTATTTGGCTTTAAACCATTTTCCTGTGTTTATGCGTGAGATCCTACATCACACTTCCATAGAATAAATCTACACTTGGCACAGTTATGTGGTGGTTGCAATACTCCACCTTTCTGCTGAATACCAACATTGTACAACTGACTGTGCCAATGTCTTCCTTATTATCCATTGAGGAATATACAAGTATTGCTTCTGCAATCTTCAGCAGATCTATACTGACCAGAATACTCCAAGCTGTTCCCAGAGTATTCTGGCCTCGAACTTTCTTCCAATTCCCCCCATTACTTCCCACTCCATAGCGACACCGGGTGGCTTATACATGTGTCCCACTGTGGCACCCAGCAGCACTACCACTGGTGTAACTCCCTCCCTCTGAGATTGAAAACAAGGTGC
The DNA here is from genome assembly GCF_019175285.1 of Sceloporus undulatus. NCBI lineage: Eukaryota > Metazoa > Chordata > Lepidosauria > Squamata > Phrynosomatidae > Sceloporus > Sceloporus undulatus. The sequence goes on along the minus strand of NC_056522.1, from coordinate 365,142,086 downwards.
CCAGCATTGATCCCATGGCTGAGCACCTCAATGCATGTGTAAACAGCCACCCAGAAAAACTGGAGCAAAATGTAAGGCTTTTTAATCAGATTCAAGGGAAAGAAGGCTTGGATTTGATGCTGAACTGTCCTCACATCATGAAGACACTCCACTATCATATTGGGGCTTTGGCCCAGTGTTGTCAAGACAGGGCACTATGAACAGAGCCAGTCTTTAGTGAATCAAGTGGTACACTGCAAAATAGTAATCAATCACCCAAAAATTCACAAGAGCATGTGAAATGGTTACAGTTGTGGAATTCCATGGACTGTTGCCCCATGGCCAAAAAAATACAGTGGGTCCTTGTTATCCACTGGGGTGTGGTTCCAGGATCCCCTATGGATAACAAAATCTGTGGATGCTCAAGTCCCTTTAAATATAATGGAAAAGGAAAAGGGTGTCTCTAATATAAAATGGAAAATCAAGATTTGCTATTTGGAATTTATACTTTTTTTGAATATTTTCAAGCCATGGATGATTGAATCAATGGATAAAAAAATCCATGGATAAATAGGTCGACTGTACAACCACAACTATAAGCAGATTTACATGTGTTCATGACACCTGAAAGCATGTACCCATTATTTCCAAGGCAAATGAATGTTTCCAAAGGAGGTACAGCAAGGCAAGAGGTTCAGAAAAGATTCATAACCAAATTTTGAATTAGGGTGAGGATGGCTGCTGCCTTCTGGTCTTCCTGTGAATCTAGGGAGCACTTTAGATATCTGTTTCCTATAAAATGAGAGCCAGTGTGATGTAGTAGTTTGGGTGTTGGGCCAGGACTCTAGAGACCAGAATTCAAATCACCACTCAGCCATGAAAACTCACTGGGTGACCTTAGGTGAGTCACATGCTCTTAGCGTCAGAGGAAAGCAAGAGCAAACTTCCTCTGAACAAACCTTGCAAAAGGAAAAAAAGAAAGAAAGAAAAGAAAAACAATGATAGTTTGACTTAGGGTCTCCATAAGCTGGAAACAACTTGAAGCACACAACAACAACAACAACAACAACAACAACAACAACAAGCATGTAAAACAATTGATAAAACCCACATAAGAAATTGTGAGCCAAGGAATAAACCACAATTGAGAGAGAGGGTTATAAAATGAAGACAAGACACACAAGGGAAGGAAAGTAGCAGGAAACAGTCAAGGAAATTAATGATGTGAGTGGCTAGTGATATACATTGGTAGTAGATGGGGCCACTTCTTTGAATGAGAAACTATCCATTCTTCTGTTCAGCCTTGTCTTCTGAAGTCTGAAAGTATCAATGGGCTTCTGTGCTTTCTTTAGCTACAGAGGATGTACTGTTTGAAAAAACAGCCACCAGTTCATTGCAAGTTACCAATCTATAAAGCCTTCTCATCCAAGGCACCCCCAAACACTGGAGACTGGTGGATCATGACAGCAACAGAGGGTTTCCCTTGGTTCCATTATTTTCCACATCCTATGAATGGATGGATGTTCAATAAATGAGCTAAAGCAGTCCTACGCATAGCTTTTTGAATTGTCAACATAACTGATAGTCTGCATCCTTAGGGACAGGGCTGTAGCACTGAACCAGCAGAGCAGCACCTGCTTTGCATTCAGAAATTCCCCAGTTTGGATACTAAAATCCCATTAAATACAATGGGATAGTGAAATGGTGTCCTTTATATAAAATGGAAAATCAAGTGCTGCTGTTTGGAATTTGTACCTTTTTTAAAATAATTTCAAGCTGTGGATGCTTAAATCCCTGGATAAAAAAAATCTGTGGATATGCCAACTGTACTTTCATCATTTGAAGGGGTTGTTTATTATGCTTACAAATGTTTCTTTTTTTAAGTAGATATTTTCTGTCCCATTTCTGTATGTAAAATTGATGCACTTACTTATGGGCTTTCTAAACAGCCCTTTGGGACGTCCGGAGGACGTCCCATTTTAAAAAAGGGGCGTCTCTTTTAGACGCCCCATGTCCTAGTACGGACTCCGTCCGTACAAGATGGCGCCGGCCATTCTACATGGCCGGCGCCATCTTTACGTATCGGACGCACAGCGTCCAGACGCGTCGCGCCGCTGCTGACGTAGCGAGCGCGCCCCTGGCGCCTCGCTACATCGCAAACGCGACGCAAAAAGAAGCTCCATTTTGGAGCTTCTTTTTTCGGTCCATGCGGGAGTCGGGCCGTCTGAAGGCTCCGGCTCCCCCGCGGACCTTCTGGCGGCGGCGCCAGACCGCTGCAAAGCGGCGGTCTGTACCCCGCCTTAGTTTCTTCTAAATAGTTGAACTCTCACAACACAGTGACATGAGCCAGCCCCTAAAACATGCAAAAATCCTCCTTCACAATTTAGCAAATCCAGACTTCTTGTAAAGGTAATCGGGAAAGGAAAGGTAAAGATTTTCAACAGGAGCAAGTCAATGTGTGCTCATTTACCAAGGTCATGAAACTTTGTTATACCTTTATTTTGGGGGAAGTATAAGTGGTCCAAGAGCCAGCGTAGTGTAGTGGTTTGAGAATTGGATATAACTCTGGAGACCAGGGTTTGAATCCCAGTCTGCCCTGGAAACCCACTGGGTAGCCTTCAGCAAGTCACACCCTCTCAGCCTTAGAAGAAGGCAAAGACAAATCCCTTTTGAACAAATCCTGCCAAGAAAACACTGTAATAGGTTCACCTTAAGGTCATCATAGGTCAGAAAGGACTTGAAGGCACATAGCAGCAATGATTTCTTCCCTGGTGATTTCAGGAGAAATTAGGCGGCCATGCTGGTGAATCAAGAATCAGACTATTAAAAGAAATGTATTTCTTTCCTACAGTCTGATAGAATCTGAACAGAATGGGGTCCTGAGTACAGTCTAATATAGAATGTGTCAGGCCACTTTACATTGTGCATGTGTCATAGTAAGTTTCCATTCAACTAACATTCCTGACCAGATGTTTACAGTTATCTTCTGAGACTTGCCATCAAAACTGATCTTTCACAGACTTCTTCCAGACTCCCTGCTAACAGAAGGCCTTTAACTCTTACATGCCAGGGAGAAAGAGACACGCTGGGTATAATTCTACATGGTCAGCTTATTTTTCTGGTGGAAAGGTTCCTGAAACCAAGGCATACAATTCTAAAGAATTGCAAGCACTTTGCTAAGCTAGCCCAAGCAAAGCCAGCTTATTATCACCTTCCTCACCACCAGTTACTTCCAGCATCAGGGGTTAGGGTTGCATCTCACTTTTCACCATTTACTGGACACATATGTGCTACTGTGATCTGTGGCCTCAAGAAAGTTATTTCCCTCCAGAGCCTAAAAAATAGAAGAAATAATTACAACACACTCTCTTCAAAAATCACCTTTATGCTCAGGTTTATTGTATGCATGACAAGAAAGAATGGACTCTTCCTTGCCATATGTTTCTTGTGTCAGGGATGATGGGAGTTGTAGCTCTTCTACCTCTGGCTTGAACTCACCACCTGGTTGTGCACCGCGCTGACCAGTTTTGGCCAGTGGTTATAGCTTAGCAGAGTTACAGAGAATAGGCTGAAGACCCCGAGAAACTCTCCAAGCCTTCTCACTCTTGCTTCCACAGAAGTCTTCACCCTTCTTCAGGATCCAGCTGGTTCTTGTAGCTTCACCCAAGACACCAGACAACTCAGTAGTCTTATATAAAAGATCTACTTTATTCTACTATATACAGCTCCAATACTATCCAACATAACTCCAATACTCCTCACTCTACAACCCACTACTACTACCCACAAAATACATTGGGATGGATAGTCATTATTATAGTCAATGCATGGTACCACCCACTGTTGTCTGTTTCCACCCAGTAGGCGTGTACATCATTCTCATTGGTTCTCTTGGTTCATCCTACAATTAGTGATTTCATCATCTCAGCCTTGACCACTTAACAATTGTCAGGTGTGTCCAATTATCCACTTTACATTTCTTGTCCTTGGCATTCAGGACTTGTTAATTGTATTACCATTTACACCTGTGTGTTTCCCAATTGGCTTCTGCTGAGTCACCCTGACTCTCACATACATGTTTTATTTCACTTACTGTATAACCCATGTTGCTTTTTCCTTGACATCTTGAACTTTTGGAAGTCCCCATGTCAATGGGGTGCTGAACCCATTCCAGGTTTTAATCCAAACTTGAAAGCAGCTAACCAAGATGTGGTATATATTTTGAGAAGAGTGTTCAGCAATTTGAATACCCTTTTTAAAGTCTGGATTAAATTCAAGAGGGGATTTACTGCCCAATTGTCATGGGAACCTACAGCCAGCAAAACGTCTGCAATGAAATTTACCTGGTAACAACTATTTTTGGTATCTTGGTGCTACAATATATATATATATATATATATATATATATATATATATATATATATAGTGCAAACTGTCCAGTATGAATTTATTTTCCTGAATTTTTCCTATTTTATTATTTTGCTTTGTAAACATAGATAATCTTGCAGTTTCATTTTGTCTCCCATTTTAATTTTTCTTAAAATCTCAGGTTTATTATTCCATCTGATTTGTGAAGAGATCTGTAATTTTTGGCATATGCTTATTAAAACAAACACACACATGCTCTAGACAAAATCCTCACTCGTCCCTATCTGTGCATTTTTTGCAAGTATATATTTATGTATTTTGCGTGGTGCCAGTTTGTATGACATGTAGTTTCTCCTCCCCCCCTCCCCCCCCCCCCCGTGCAAGCAAAGTGTTTTCTGATGTATCTCTGACTTTATTACATGCCTCCAACACTTCACAAGTGAAAACTGGGGCACACATGGCCAAGGGACACCAGTGTTTGATCAAGAAGATAAAACTTATTAATGAGGTAATACACATATGCTAGGAGATGATTCTGCCTGAGCCTACTGGGAAGGGCAAGTTTCCACTCCCTCCTCTTCTCTCCCCACACTGTGTCAACTGAGTGAAAGCTACAGTACTATTGCACTTTGAACTTAATTTGCAGCAAATGAAGTGAACTGAGGACAAAGGGAGAAAGTGGGAGGAGGAAAGAGAAACTGACACATTTTAAAAGCAGCAAGAAAAGTTGCATGGTATAGAATTAATCAGGATTCTCCCTGCCAAACTGGAACAGTTGGAGAATGTATTATTGATGCTGCCATTGGATAGCGTCAAATACCACTACTATTATAATTATCACTATCATCCTTATTTGCAGCCCACTTTTTCCCCAAGATTGAAAATGAGGGCATCTGACAAATTAAAATGATTACAATATTGTTAAAAAATACAAAAAGTATTGAATTGTACTCATTGTCTCCCTATGGTCACAACAAAATTTTAGCATTGCTGTCTTTCTACATCCTTCCTTGGAAATACCAGGAAGCTGCCAATGACCATCACCCACCAATCTACCCACTACAAACCTTTATATACACTGACCACATCCAAACATGCCCTCTGAGAACCTAGCTCAGGACTCCCATCCGCTCTGTGAGGTTGCAAATGTGCATTTTTAGCCTCACTCCCATGCGACAGGTTCTCTCTCAGAAGGAAATCACACAAGGGAGACTCAATAGCTCACTATTGTCTAAATTACATATGTTGGAAGATATTCCAGGCACTCTATAATTAGCCAGTGAGGAAAAGCATTTCTGATTCATTAGGTCAACTTTAATGGTTTCCTCATTAAAAGTTTTTGCTGTTAAGCTGACAGAAGCTGGAATTTAATAGTGGCTTCCAGCACTTTCTTTATGAGTAGATCTCTGTTGAATCCATCTTTTATCACCTGAAGAGAGGTTCGTAAATGGAAATTCCACAGCCCTGAGCAACACAGATTGACCAGAGGCCTGGAGATGGTTCTGCTCCTGCTTTAATAAACTGAGGCCCATACTGCTGCAAAGGTCAGTCCTCATTAGTGATGGCCAGGCAAGTTTTAAATGGATTTATACTCCTTCATCCACCCCGGACTTCCACTATCTTAAACAGACATAAGACGAGGAGTTTATAAACCTGGATTACTGGGCTCTGAGAAGAAAATTTCAAAAAGAGTAACATGCTTCTGAGCATGGCTATAGTGACTTTCAAGTCTTCCTCTCTGGATTTTATTTGCAAAATATTCATCCAACCCTGCCTCTTATCCATCTTGGAGGGTTGTGTCATATTTTCAATTGATTACTTAATATGAGAAGACAACTCACAGGTTTTTATGGTTGTGTGAGACAGCTTATCTTTGGTACTCCTAAAAGGTGACTTTTTCAAGTTCTGTGATAAATAGTAACAAATGTTATCCCCATGACACATGAGGGATGGATCTCTGTGCACATTAGCAATAACTTCATCAGTCCAGAGAAAGATCCCTTTTTTTCTGACTTTAAAGCTAAAAAAATTCAAGAAGCTCTCCCACTTGGATATAAGGACTATGGATATCTATGCTGTTTATCCCTTAAACCATCCTAGGTGGCACACACCTGCCTTCAATTTAACTGTGCTTTCTTTGTGCAAGTGGAATTGCATTCACCCTGAAAGAATGAAAAAAAAATTAACAGCTATTCATTAACATTAGAAATACAAAACAAATTTCTCTAAGCTGATTACTGTTAACCGAGTAGTCAAAAGCTCCCTTCAAATTGACATGGGAGAATAAATCGCTTTTGATGCCCTCAGTAACAAGTAGTTGTCTCCTCTTGCAGAGTCTCATGTTTCCTAATTACCTAATTCTGAAGACATTAAGGTAAATGCTGATGGGGAGTCACTCAAGCAAAGACAAATTCTCTCTTCACTTATATAGAGAATTTGCAGGCTCTGGTTGACTTCAGTGTTTCAGGTAGGGACAGCTGTTTATTCAGAAGCTACTCCCTATAGTTCAGTGCACTTAATCCTAGGCCTTGCCTGTATAGGCCAAATAAAATGTCCTCCCCACCCCTGCCGTCCTTTTGGCAGGGAGTCTGTGTAAAGTAGACCCCCCCCCTTACAACAGTAAAATAATTCACCTTTTGCTGCTCCCGATCTCCCAGACGATCTTGTTACCATACACAACACACCCTGTGTTGTATTTCCATATTTTCCATATTTGCATATCTGGAGCCAAGCATGTTCTTAAGAGATCACAGTGACCTTTGGAACACCAAGAGACTTTCCCAGGGGAAGGACACATAGACTTGAAGAAATGGAAAAGACCCAGATAATACCAAGATAAAAGCTAAATGGGTTTGCTGATCGCTATGTTCTCCCCCGCCCCAACTAGCTCTCCACATAGCCTCTTGCACTAAAGACAAAAAACGGCCGCCCGGCTGGACGGGCAGGCCGCTTTGCTGCTAGAAGCGGCGACAAACTACAAGCCCCAGAGGCTTCTGGGGCTTGCCCCAGCCCTTTATTGGTGCACGGGGCGGAAGTGGAGACGCTTCCGCCCTGCAACGCTCTAGGGGCCAGGATCTATGATCCGGGAGTTTCGGTCCTCCAGGGCAGCTCATTGGTCAGCTGCCTGGGAGGAAGAGTCTCCTGGATCAGGTGACCTGGGGCGGAGCCTGGGCCTATATAAGGCCACGCGGCCGGCTCCGGCCCTCAGTCGGTGCTTGGCTCCGAGTGGTTCAGAGCCAAGTAGGAAGGGAGGAGACAACGGAGTGCTTCTCCCACCCAACCACCTCTTGATTCGTGGTTTTTTGTGACAACTTGGAGTCGGCAGCATAGGCCAGGATCTGCATGGTGTGGTACCAGGGCTACGGGGCTCTGGTTTGAGAGTCAGTTGGGACCCGAGGGTGAATAGGGCAGGCGTATGGGCATTGCAGGGGCCATAACGCGAGGACGCCTCCCGGTGACTAGGGGCTTAGCGAATATGTGAACGCATGGCAGAGTTGCGGTCAAGCGGTGTTCCTTAGCCCCTAGGTCATCCCAATGCCTGGTGGGTACCAGGTTTTCGCTAATCAGACAAACATGGGGTTGTTTGATTTCGCAGATCCTGACCTCATGCTTGGTGCCAACCCTACCAATTGTTTGCTATTAATAAAGTTGCGGCCTTTCCTCCATCTTGGTTTCCTGTGGTTATTTGTCAGCGGCATCTGAGGTAAAGGCAAAAATGAGTAAACCAGCACTTCCTACCTACCCCCTGCCATATTCCCAGCCAACTTCCTTATCCATCTATTTTAGGGTTTTCCTAAATCCAGTCATTGGAGTTTATCAGACAAGGGAAATTGGAAGTATAATCCAAAGGCAATCTGAACGCAATCATGGGGTTTCATGTTATTGCGTGATAGAGTACCACATGCAATTTCGGTCAATGGCAAGCTATTTCCGGGCAATGGGAAGTCAGTTCGGATGCAATTTGAATTCATGTAAATTTGCTGAACTAGCAAATTCACGTGAATGCTTTCTGGCCCCACTTTCTTTTCATTCGAAATTAAGAGAAATTCCTCCCGTGTGATAAACTCCATTGAGGTTGAGCAGATGGATAGGTAAAACTGGGCTGTTACTGTTTTTCCCCAAACCAGTTGGAAACCCTGCTATCCACACAGGCTACTCCAAAGGAGGGCTGAACGCCCACAGTCAGTGCACACCACAGAGCATCAAGCTGTACCTTTTGAGGGTTTTTTCACCTCACCTCCATGCATCATCACAGGGACACACAACCCTAGACCAGAATTATCCCCCTCTTCCCACCCAGCTGCCATCCCACTGGATGGCCCATGTGACTGGCCACACAATTGCACAAGTGATACAGCATCCATTCACTGCATCATGCACACAGTGACACATTGGGGAAATAACTTTTTTTCCAGTTTAAGAACCGAGGCACTTTACAGCAGATTAAAAAGATATATAGTTAAAAAATCACAAAATACAAGAATTAAAAAGACATTAACCTATTAAAAAATTAATGCAGTTAAAAACATAAACTTTTTTTAAAAATTAGCACACCAAAATACAGATAGAAAATCCAGCACATTGTTTAGGCAGGGTGGGCTGTACATTCAGTCCTCAAAAGCCTGTTGGAACAGAAAAGTCTTCATTATCTGTGGAAAGATAGTAGGGAGGGTGCTAGTCTAACCTCTCTGGGAAGGAAGTCCTAGAGTCCGGGGGCAGCCACTAAGAAAACACTCCCATGTTTTCATCTGGTGTACCTGTGAGAGTCATGGTGGGGCAGAGAAAAGATATATTTATTCTGTGCATATACAAAATACATTTTAAAAGGTAAGCACCTTTAGATGGAAACATCCAAAATGTTTTGCTGCTTAGGTTATTGTTTATGATCAACACACCCAAAATGATATGGCGTCATTAAACATATTTTTTAATCTTTTAATTCTGTAAAGCAGGGAGAACAAATTAAATTAGATTAGCCAAATCCTAGCTTCCAGGCCTAAACCCAGACTAATCTTTAAAAAGCTATGCTTTTATTATTATTTCCAAATCTAACAAATGAGCTAGCAATTATCAGATTTCTGGAGTACTGTAACAAGTAGCGTGTTCTGTAACTGCATAAAACAGAATCCATTTCAGCATAACAGATCTCTCCATATTTTTAAAATTAAATTCAAGAAGGAGCTACCTAGCAAAATAGGTATTCAAATATTCATGTGCTTTTAATGAAGAATCAATATGGGTTTCTCACTGCTGTTAGTTCCTATGTTATCTGAATGATCAAATCTAACATGGCCTAGAAAGTTCCGGTGGGTGCCTTAATTTCTTATTACCATGCTATTGTATTTTTGTTTGTTTATCTTTGCTGTTGTTATTTGTAGTATGTGGAGATTTCTAAGCAATTTAACATTTCTCTTAAATTAAACATTTTTTTAGTATTGTATTACACATCAGATCAAAGGGCTCTCTGCTCCAGGATCCAAAGGGAGCAACCAAATAACCGAGGGAACACCACAAGCAGGATGTGAAGGCAACTACACCCACTTTCAGATGTTCCCAATACTCTCTCCAACATTTCACAGATGGAAAAGCAACATCGACTGTGGTTAGAACATAAACACTGAACTCTCTAGAGCTTACTTCTCAATAGGTATATGTACTTTATTGCTAATTTAAATAATATAATGCTCTGTTTCAGTAATAGTTGTGACATGAACACGACAAGCCACAAGTGTCTTATGAAGCAGTTGAACATTTTTTCTGACAGCAACTACATTCAGTTGAAAGTTATGGAAGTGAGGTTGTGCATGAAAAGCCATTCTGCTAAACAACTTCTTCATCCTCCTAACTCCTGAAGCTGGAGGTCGCTTCTCTCCATTCACCCAAGAGACTCCAGCTTCATGAATGGGGTGCAGAGGGAATCCGAGATTCTTCCTCCTCTTAACCCTTGAAGCAGAGGCTACTGTTAGAATGGGAGATAGCACGCTCCAGCTTCCAGGGCGTGTGCATGAGGAACCCTGGGATTATTTCTGTTTTGACTCCTGAAACAGAATCCCTGGATTCCTCCTGCAACCCAATCATGAAGGGGAATCTCTTGTGTGAATGGGAGAGAGCAGCCTCCAGCTTCAGGAGTTAGGAGGATGAAGAAGTTGTTTAGCAGAATGGCTTTTCATGCGCAAGTTCACTTTCATAACTTTCAACTGAATGTGGGTGCTATGCATTAAACAAAATGTTCAACTGCTTCATAAGACTCTTGCTAGAAACTGCTGTCTCTCATACTAAAACAGCCTCCTGCTTCAGGAGTTAAGAGGAGGAAGAATTTGGATTCCTCCTGCACCCCACTAATGTGCAATTCCACTTTCATAACTTTCAACTGAATGTGGTGTTATACAAAAATGTGCAACAGGATTCTTCTCACAGTGTTAATGCCACAATTATTGCCATGGCATTCAGTGATACATGGAAAATTAAGGTGTCTCCCATTTCTGATAACAGCTTTGTTAAGCTGTTTAAGGAGAGGAAGAATCCCTGGATTTTTCCTCCAACCCAAACCAAACAATCCAGGGTCCAAAGCCACACAGTCCACCAGTAGCAGATAATCAAAATCAAGAAACTTTCAGAGTCATAAATCTTGGAGTCAGGTCTCACCGTACATGCAGCTCGCAAAGAAATTCAGTTTGTTTCCAGTAACCACAAGAGGAAAAGTTCCTGCCTTATAAGCATGCTGACTCAGCTGCACCCTACTTGCAGACTGTGGAGCTTATCACACGGGCCCTGGGAAACAGCCTGGCGCAGAATGGGAGGGGTGGGAAGGAAACAGAATGGGGATATCCCCCATTTTACCACATGGGAGAATACCGCCAATGCCGCCGGAAGTTCCCAATCCATTCCCCAACTGTCCCACAAGAGGCAATTTTCAGAACGATTCTGAACAGTTTCTTGAAAATCACGCTGGGGAACAGATTCGTGACTTCCAGAAGAATCGCAGCATTTTCGCAGCATCCCCCCGTGTGGTAAAATAGGTGATATCCTCATTCCGTTCCATTCCAGTCTCCTTCCATTCCACACCGGGCCCATTCCCTAGGGCCCTTGCGATAAGCTCCTGTATTTCAGGAGAGTGTGTTCCTGCTACATGCATGCAGCCTGTTGGGGAGGGACTTGGTCTGTTCCAGACACTGCTCCTTCTCTCTTTGAGGTATATATCTCTTATTCCTCCTCCTCCCGTGGATCACTCAGGTGGCTGTCAGACTGAGCTGGAGGAGGTACCAGCAATTCCATATTTAAGTGGGTGCAGGGCCAGCTCTAGTATTTGGCCACCCTCAGGCGAGAATATTTTTGGCACCCCCTATATTATTTTTACCCCTTGTTTCCACTGTTTCGTTTGTTTAAGCTAAGCATGACATAAAACTTAGGTTTCAATCTTTCATCACAGTATTGAGAAAACTTGTTGTTAAGAATGCAACACAGTATTAAACTTACTAGGTAAACATTCAAATCAAATCAGTTTGTTGTAACAATAAACTCAAGATGACTGGTGACTAGCATTCCGTGTTGTGGCACCAAGGGTAAGGCAGGTGGGTGGTGAGAGGAAAGGGCACTGTTGACCTTGAGGTACGTTCAAGGCGCATGTGGAAGGCAGATGATGTACAGTAACGCCCGCATCATACACGGGTGCATTATACGCTGCTTCTGACATTGCACACTGGAAGAAACAATGGTGCATGTCCCATAGCGCGTGCACGTCACCACACACCGCCACGAGCATGAGCTGGGACTTAAGCATATGCTGTTTTTTGTTTTATGCGGGTGGGGGTCCGGAACAGATCCTCGCGTAAAACAAGAGCGCACTGTACCTGTGACTGTACCACAGACACAGGGGAGGTGCACATTTATATTTTGGCCATTGTACAAAGAAACCATCATAAGGTAGCTTGCTTTTATGTCACTTGCTGTATGGTTTTCACTTTAACAATGTTTAATTACGCAAAAAATTAACAAAAAAGCCACCCCACCATCCCTAAATTTTACCACCCTAGGCGGCTGCCTAGTTCTGCTATCAAGTCCTGCACTGGCACCTCCTTGGATGCATGGAACTTTGGAATACCTCTGTGTTAGACTGTGTCAAACTGAATATAATTTATTGTATTGTTGTTAAATATATTGATTGGGACTTAAATCATGACTGTGCTTGAAAATTCAATTAAGCTGGCTCCATAGAACATGGGAAGAGGTACACAGTCACTGGAGGGGAAGGGCAACGACACAACAGCAACTGGAACATTTCTTCACAGGCCAAAAGGTTCTCAGTTTGGAGGCTGAAAAGAGGCATCAATTGCTTTACAGCTTTATGACTGTACTCATTGGTTTATGATTGTCTCCAATGGGGATTGATTGATATTACACATTTGCCAGATTTGCCATATGTCACTAGAGTAAAATCCTGAGTGCCAGTCTGTGAGCCATAGAATGCCATGCTGGGGAGACAGTCCCGAGCCAGCAATATCTTTCCTAGAATACTAAAGTACCAAGTGTCCTGCATTTATTTAAAGGGATTTTCTTTTTCAGGAGGGGGGGGGAGTCTCTGGCATCCTAAAGATTTGTTTGTTTGTTTGTTGCTAACCACTCTCAAGTTGATCTCAACGCATGACAACCTTGTGAATGAGATGCCTCCAAGACACACGTCTTCCACTGTTCTGCTTAGTTCCTGTAAACTCCATACACATGGCTTTCTTAATTGCGGAGATTATTGCATGGGCTTCCAACCAACCGCACGTAGACTGAAAATATAGGGATTATCAGTGTGTGATCCCAGGTATGAGGACTCTTTTACTACTTGTATTTCTTGTATTTCTTCATTCTCTGGGTTGAATTTGTGTAATTCTCCCTGGTCATATTTTTTTGTTTGTTTTGTTTTTATGTTGAACAGTAAGCCTGTCTTTGCACTTTCTTCCTTCGTCTTCCTTTAGTAGTTATTCCAGGTTTTTGAGGTTTTCTGCTAGGGTGTTGTCTGCATATCTTAGATTGTGATATTTCTTCTCCTATTTTCACTCCTCCTTCTTCTGTATCCCAGACTGCTTTTTTTATAATATGTTCTGCATATAAATTGAACAGTAGGGCAATAAGATGTAGCTTGTCTGACCTCTTTGCCAACTGGGATTCATTCTGTTTCTCCATGGGGGTTTTCCCCCTGACAGTAGCCTCTTGTCCCGAATACATAATTAAACTTTTCTGTAACTAGACAATCAAAGCGGCTCCCAACATATTAAATCCACATTTACAACATTGTATCCCACAATTCCCCCCCTTAAAACAGGTTATTAAACATGTTACAATTAAAATATCTATTAAAGAAAAAATAAAAAGAAAAATATATACATATGACGAGGACAAAGCGGTGGGCTAATACATGATGTGGGAGGCAATCATTCTGTGGCTGGGCACTTTAATCAGGAAAGGCCTGCCAGAAGAGATCTGTCTTGACAGCTTTTTTAAAGCTGTCTAAGCTGGCAATTTGACGGATCTCATCCGGCAGGCCGTTCCATAGTTTGGAGCAATTGCAGAGAGTCCTCTGGAGGTAGCAGTTAGTCTGGTTTTTAAAGGCTGCTAGATTCTCCCAGAGGACCTGAGGATCGGGGCGGATTATGAGGGAGCAGGTGATCCCTCAAATAGTTGGGCCCAAGCCATGTAGGGCTTTAACGGTTATAACACACACCTTGTATTGTACAGATTCCTCATCAGGGTTATTACCACATTTATTTGCCATACAGTGGGCAAAAACCTATTCCAATTCCCCCTGCTCCCATTTTAATGTGCTGCAAGTCTTTGAGGTCAGCTGGTATAGTGGTTTGAGCCATAGAACACAAGTTTCGAGACCAGGGTTTGAATCCCCCACTCAGCCATAGAAACCCAGTCAGTGGCCTTGGCCAAGTCCAAAGGCAAACCCCCTCTGAACAAAATCTGCCAAAGAAACCCTCTCCCTGTAGTGGGGATGAAGATGAGTGAGGGGAAACCTGATCACTAAAATGTTTAGGTATTGGGCACGGATGAGGAAAATGGGATACCTTGGGGGTGGTTTACTTATTTGGATATACATAATCATCTGTAATGGCTTGGGAACGAGACTGGAACACACTGGTCTATCACACATAGGAAGCATGTAAGGGTGCCTGGACTAGCTCTGCAGGCACAGGTCTCTCCTCCTTATCTTCAGACTATGTAATGTTTATGGAAATAAACTTGTAGCCAATATTAATTTGATTACAGGTGTCCAGATTTTATATCGACATTCTTTTATCACACCTTGCTCACTGATGGAAGGGGCTAGAAATGTCATTCCTCCCTGCATCCTATATTGCTTGCAGCTACTGGCTGCTAAGGTGATTTGGCAGAGTGGCCCGGGGACTTTACTCAGGTACACAAATGTAACTAAGTAGCCAATGTAAAATATTGGCAATTGTCTAGTTTCAGAAAATAAGCAGGATTGGCCCTGATTGATAACACTTGGCCCTCCATATCCACAGAATCTGCATCCACAAGTTTAACCATCCACAGTTTTAAAATATTCCAAAATTCCCAAAAGCAAATCTTGATTTTGCCATGTTATATAAGGGACACCATTTTACTGTGAAACTTTGGGCGCGTTACAGACGCCGCGGAAAGCAGCGGTCTGCCTGCGCCATCATTAGCGGCGATGAGACGCCCCAGTGGCTAAACTGCAAGGCTTCCTGCTTGCTGCTAAGATGCGCCAAAATGGTGCTTCTTCTTTGCGCTTCTTCTTGCGCTGTGCAAATGATGCAGCGAGGCACCATGGTGCGACGCGACGTCCGGACGCTAGTGTTCGTGATGTCAACATGGCAGGCCCCCGTCTGTATAGGGTGCCACTCATTTTGTACGCGCAGAGTGTGTACTAGAGTTAGGGGCATGAAGAAATCATGCCCCTTCCTAACCTAGTACGCGCTCTGCGCATACTATATGCCCATGCGGAATGGGCCTATATATAACTGGAGTTGAGCATTCATGGATTTTGGTATCCATGGAAGTCTTGGAACCAAATACCAGCAGATACCATTGCTCACTCTCTTGGGATGGGATATCAACAGAGAATACCAAAGCATCTTCTCTGGAAGACGTGATGCCTGCTGGGCTATAAGGGTCCATAGTCTGATTCAGTAATGGTAGCTTTCTGTGTTAGTCCCCAAACAATGATGTTAGCTGTGCTTTGACTTGCAGTACTGATTCCTTCAATTTCTTCCTACTGTAACTCCACCATTCTTTCTATTATGTTGTCCCGAACATTTTTTCTGAAATATTATTGGCTGGGGGGGAAGACTATGGATCCAGAGAACCACTGTGTGACAAGTTATTCAATGGAAAACCCAGCAAAATAACCTTATAAATTGTCCCCTATAATTGTCAGGCTGTTGTTGGTTTGGGCATTCACCAGAGGACTCTTATACTTCTGTGCCCAATCACTCCAAAATGGCTAGATCAAATGGGAACGGAGCTGCAGGGAAAGGCCAACAACTGCAACAAAAAAGGAGCAAGAGAGACCTGTAAATTCAAGGCCCTTTGGAATGGCCATATGCAGGATTTGTTACCCGTCTTCAGAGCTGAACCTATTGCGCTGTCCACATTTACCGTGTGAGTGAGGCCGAGTGTAATAAATTTGATATGCCCACTGGAGGGCTATATTTTTCATGCCTATTTTTATATAAAATCTTAGCAGAAAGCTAGTAAAGTATATTTGTTCAGCCATTACGAAACAGGCTTCCACCCGTCCCACCGTCGATATTAGCCTAAAAAAAAAGGACACATTCACACAATAGAACAAGTTGTGTCTTTATAAGCTTAATTTTGCTTTTTATTTTGCCAGTAAAATAACCCTGGAAAGCACCAAAGGCATCAGCTGCAGATGGTCTGTTATAGACACTGGGAAAATTATTTTGGAAGGCTACAATTCCCAGAATTTCCCTGTGGGCATGAGCACTGCCCACCCTGGCACCACCTTTCCATGGTGGTGGGACTTCTGTGCGGCAAGAGGCAATGCTGATGCTCTGCTGCTAATAGGATCTCCCACATCTGAGAGGAGCAGCTGCTGGGCAACAGCAGTATTAGGTGGGGGGGGGAGATACACTGGCAGAGGATCTCTCTGAGACAACAGTAGTGGCACCATAGCTGACACTTGTCAGTACTGCAAAGAAGAAGGGAATGCTAAACCAGTTTTGAATGTCTTTTATTATGATAAGGATGAGAATGAGCTGATCCAAAATGAAACAAGAGATCGTTCCAGAAGATGAGCCAGGTTGGAAGACAGTCAGTGAGCTACTGGGAAAGAACAAAAGATAAGTACAAGTAGCGCTGTGGCTAATAAAGCAACTGGACTTGAGACAAAAGGATGTTCAGCTGCTGATGTGCTTAAAGGTGAAAGGAAAATCCAAAGTGGCATCACAGATTATAGAAACTTGGAATGAAAGAAGCATAAATCAGGGGACGTTAGACATAGTAAAACAAAAAAATTGAAGCTATTATTAACTTTAGTTGCAGTGAGCAAGCTAAAATGGGCAGGAATGGGACATTATGAGTCAGATAATTACACAGTGTTTTACTCAGGAAATGAAATCTAAGAAGAAATGGGGTGGCATTAATAGTGAGGAGAGATGTAGCCAAAGCAGTCAAGGGATTTTAATGCAAAGTCTGACTGATGCAAGTATAACCATAATCCAAGTCTATGCTCCAGCTATAGAGGCAGAATAGGAAGAAACTGAAAGATTCTATGTTGGAGTCGAGGAGGAAATTGATCACACACCAAATCTGAACATTTTGATAATCACTGACACTAATAATGGAAAAGCAGGAAACAGAGCAGAGTCAAACACTGTAGGAGAATGACTTGACAGCAGTTAACAACAACATGGGCACTGGTCATGCTGGCTGCACATTCTGGGAGTTGTTCTCCAAAAGGTAATGTTTTCTCAAGGTTTGGTTGCTTTAGCCTCCTAGTTTCCCAGAGGTAGCACCCTATCATACTTTATTGCTGTTATATGCCTTCAAGCTCATTCTCACTTATGGCAACCATTTCATATGGTCCTCTAGGTAAGATTTATTCAGTGGAACTTTGCCATTGCATTCCTCTAAGGCAGAGAGAGTTTCCATGGTTCTGCAGGGATTTGAACCAGGTCTCTAGAATTCATAGTTGAACCCTCAAACTGCTATACTAAGCTGGCATTCTTCCCTATCATATTGTCATCATATATGCCACTGGCTTCACAGATTATGTCACATTCTCACTTTCTCGTTGTGTCTCAGGCAGTTTCCAATTTTGCTTGTACAGGAATCAGAAGACGCAATCCTTTTCAAGCAAACAGCAGCATTTCCAAGATGAAGTTGATGTGCAGTCACAAATAGATAAAAGCGACTCATGTTTAGATAATTTCACATCAGATACCGATCGCTGGCAAGAACAATTACTCTGTTAAATTGAAATTCATGAATAATTCACCGTCTTGATTCAAGAAGAAAATCCCAAAGTAGCAGGGTGTTTGATGATCAATGAGAATGACCAGTTTAAAGTAACTGAAGGACAATTGTGTGAACTGTGCATTTGATTATTTAATCAGCACATGCTGTGGACTATGATTCTTTGTGCTCCCCCTTCCCCTACCTTTTTCTATTTCTGCAAAGCAGGGTTTTTAAAAAGAACATATTCACTGCCAAGAGGCTGATCTCCTAAATTAACCAATATTAATTATGTTGGATCAGAGCAAAAAAGCCAGTGTGGTGCAGTGATTTGAGCTTCAGATTATGACTGGAGACCGGGTTCTAATTCCCACTTGGCCATAGAATCCCACACAGTGACCTAGAGCAAGTCACATTCTCTCAGCCTCAGAGGAAAGGACAGGCAACTCCCTTCTGAACAAATCTTGTCAAGAAACAACTTGAAGGCACAAAACATCATCAACAACAAATCAAAGCAAAGTTATGTCTCATCTAGCATTCTTTTTCTAGAATGGTTAACCAGTTGCTTCTGAGGAGCCCAAAAAGGACATGAGTACAAGAGTACCCTCAGTCCCTTAGAGTAAAATCCAATGGCTTATACCAAGTAGAGTAGAGCCACTGAATATTTGGGATGGATCAATACATATGATTCAAAAAGTCAATTGTAGCTAGACTTAACTGTTAGGTTAAAAATACAATCCTAACTGTCCAAGGTGGCCAAGGGCTGGCTGAGGTGATACTAGACCAGCTGAAGCTGTGCTGAATCTGAATCCCTCCCAGCTTGGAGATATTGGAAGTTATTTAGAAATATCCTGACTGGTCTCATTGTGTCTCTGGACTGGATGGCATTTGCATATGGCATAACTTGGTTCATCCTTGCTTCCACCCTTTTGTGGTTATTTTTTTTTTATTCTCATGCTGGCCCATCTGCAGTTCTGCTTGTAGGTTGCTCTGTCCACAGATTTCTGAGATCAGCTGGCCAATTAATGTTTCATTTGAAAGGCATTTCTGCTGACAGAAAAGGCTTATGCCTGACTCTATGCATAGTCAAAGCATCTTAGTGTTAATATTTCAGTTTACTCTTAACATGTTCCTTTGTTTGTCTGGAGTAATGAACTTTTATCTGACCTCTAGAGTCTAAATATTTGAAATTACACTGTACACTTCAACATAAATTCTCAAAATGTGTAATACAAATAATAAGACAAGATAAGATAGGGAGGGCAGGTGACATTTTAGAAATACATCATTTACCATCAGTTAAAACAGGGTTCAGATCCCCACACAGCAATGGGAACTCATTGAGGCTTGATCAGCAATGCAGAAATAATCCAGGTTCGCACCACTTTAACTGCCCATGGGTCAACACCATGAAATTTTGGGATTTGTAGTTTAAATGGCACCAGAGCTCTCTGACAGAGAAGGCTAAATGTCTCACAAAACTACAGTTCCCAGAATTTCATGACATTGAGCCATGACAGTTAAAACTGGGTTATTTCTTTAGCATGGAAACAGCCTGAGTGAACCTGGGCAAGTCACAGTTTTTCCATATCTTTCACACCTGGATGCAAGGAGATGCAATGAATCTGCTGCTATGAAACAATGAATTTCACTGCAGCTCCTCCACATCTTCTCAGAGTGGAATGGAAACTCTTACAGTACTGGATCCCATTTCTAGCTGGACCTCAAGTCAGAGCAGCTCCAGGAGGAGCAGTTATAAAATCTGGATTCATCGTTTCCACAGTGACAGATCCACCAGCTGCCTCTGCCTCTCTCTGGAGGGAAATAAAGAGAGGAAGGGAGAAGCACCCAGCATAAGCACAAATGAATATACAGACATAGGATGTAAATGTGTGAAAATTCTTGCCGTTCATGGGCCTGTTACAGACGGCCTAAAAGTGGTGGTCTGCCGGCGCTGCTGGTTGCTCCGTGAGGGAGCTGCAGCAGCCAAACCGCGCGGCTCCCGCACGGAGCAAAAACAAAGCCCCAAAATGGCGCTTCTTCCGGCGGTGCAGTTATGATGCCACGAGGCACCAATGGCGCACTCGCGACATCATAAGCACTGTGTGACGTGCGGACAATAT
This sequence comes from Sceloporus undulatus, assembly GCF_019175285.1. Classification (NCBI taxonomy): domain Eukaryota; kingdom Metazoa; phylum Chordata; class Lepidosauria; order Squamata; family Phrynosomatidae; genus Sceloporus; species Sceloporus undulatus. The sequence goes on along the minus strand of NC_056522.1, from coordinate 365,122,164 downwards.
GCGTCCGACACGTAATAATGGTGGAGACTGTGTGTATAGGGCACCGCCATTATTACGCCCCCATCACGTGATAGGGGTGAGGCCGGTGTGGATGCTAGGTCCCCAGCCAACCCCTATCACGTGATGGGGGCGCCTCAAGAGCCTGTGTGTAACGGGCCATAGAATCACTGAGTTGGAAGATACTGCAAGGCCCATGCAGTCCAACCCCCTGCCATGCAAGAATACACAATCAAAGCACCCCTGACAGGTCTCCATCCAGTCTTTGTTTTAAGTCCTCGAAAGAAAGAGACTACACTACTCTCCAAGGGAATGTGTTCCACTCTCAAACAGCACTTACTGTCAGGAAGTTCTTCCTAATGTTGAGGTGGAATCTCCTATTCCTAAGGTCTTCTCTGTGTGTTTTGTGTGCTCTCAAGTTGCTTCCAATATATGGTGAACCTATTAGGGGTTTCCTTGGCAAATTTTGTTTAGAGGATGTTTGCTATTGCTTTCCGCTGAGGCTGAGAGTGTGTGACTTGCCAAAGGGCTTGTTTACATTACCTATAAACTTTGAATTTGCCCCAGGCTTGTTGTGTGCTGTTTGCACTATGAAGCCCAAAACCCCAAATTGGTTCTGGGCTGTTTACACAACACTTGGACCCAATTTGGGGCTTCCACCCCTTCTCCCATATTAAAAAGGCTGAGGGGCTGTGCAGATAGCTCCAAAGGGGTGGTCTCCAGGTGCTCCTTCTACAGCCAGATCAGGGCCACATGACACAGCCCCCCTCTGGCTTTTCCAGGGCACAAAAAAGATCCTCAAAAAGCGGCTCCTTTTTGCACCCTGGAAAGGGTGAGATAGATGCAGCATCATGGCTTTAAGGCACTCCTTCAGCACTGCATTGTGTGGACACAGCACCAGAGGAGTGCCATGATGCCACACGCCATGTGGAGCAGCATGTGGTGTCATGCTGCCCTGGGGGTGGAGTCGGGACATGTGTCATGTGGACACCACACTCCAACTCTGCCCTCAGGCCAGCCTTTATGGCCGGTCTGCATAGGCTACTGATTTTGCTCCAGGTTTTCCAGAAAAGCCAGAGCAGAAAATACAACTTCAGTGGCTGGCTCATTTCCCATGTAGTCCCTGTGAATGCCCCTGCCAAATTGCTCTGTGGGTACAAGTCACTCTGAGGCCAGAACAAGGTTGGGTACCTCATTCTGATCTCAGCATCTTGTGCCTGGAGCAACAGTGCCAGTTGGCTTGCAGAGACTGCATGGGAAAGCCCATTGTTTGCCAAAAACCCTCAGCAGGTAAGGAGGATTTGGGTTAAATTTGGGGCCAGCCCAAAGTATTTGAAGAAATATAGACAAACCATAAGTCTCTTTCCCCATCATGAAGGTAAGTGCACACACAGCAAATATAACAGAGCAGGTGGGTTGCTCACAAAGACATAAACAGACTACCCAACATAGCTACTTGTACATGCTCAGGCAACATGAAAGCCATTACTGAATTTTTCAAAACTGCACTTTTTACAAAAATGCACAAAAAGCATTCACAAAAAAGGCAGCAATTTTCTCTAACGTCTTCCCCCATCCCCCCAAAAGAGGCTACTGTATCATGGCAGCTTGCATTGATGGGGGGGGGATTAAAGTTTTCTCATATATTTCAGGAGCATGAATTAAATCAGGATTTACAACCATAATGGAATGTTTACCTGAAGCCTACAAGTGGCTGTGTAACTGCCCTTTTTCAGATAGTTTTGTTTCAGGTGAGGCTCCTTCCTTTCCTTTCCTTTCTTTCTTCATTAATATCCTGCCTTTCCTCCACTAAACTCAAGGCATGGTATATGGCTCTCATCTTCTCCTCTGTAACTGCTATACTATACTAACTGAATATATTGAAGGAAAGGGTTGATTATAACATTATTGCTCTGATGTGTGAAGAGCTTCACCCGCTGATTGATGTTCTGCCATTAAAAGCATGAACCAGTTTAGCCTGAGTTGATACAGTTTATAGCAGTAAACACAGTGCAGTTCCAGAGTTACCCCCATCAGCATAAGTTAGACCATTTCCTATACTGATTTTAGCTAGCATGTTGCGACGGAATGCTGTGGAATTGTGAATGCTCGGGGAAAAGGTCAAGAAGTTTATTTTAGTGTCTTGAGAAATGATGATCACATTAATTAATCTCATTATTCATTTGCCCTTTCCCTGGTCTCAGTGCACTTAACATAAATCAGGTTGTAAATGAACGTGTTACCAGAATAAGACAAATGCGGCTGCATTAATAGACACAGTTTAAATATGCATCTGCTACCTGACTCAGGTCACCAGTGTTGCATTGCTATGTATAAATGCATCATTACAGAGGCAGTGAATATAAATCTGACTGCCGATGGGAACCTAACAGTTTAGGGACCAACATAACTTAGAAACTACTTCACCCCTTCCATCTTCCTTGTTATGAGTATCTCTGAAATTGAGATTCACGGAGAGTGTCATTGTTAGAATGCAGTCTTGCTGCAAAGTTCACATAGCCATAGTGAAAAAAGAGATATTAATGGCTGTCCTCAAGTTATTATTCTTACACTCCACCTTTCTTCCAAAAGGCTCAGAACAACATATATATTTATTCTCCTAACTGTACCCTCATAACAACCTTGCAGGATAGATTATGCTTGGAGAATGGGGGAACTGACCCAAGGTCACCCACTGAATTCAAGGGAGGTTTTGAACCTATGAACCTCTGTCATCCTACTCTAGTGGTAGCATAGCGTGTCCCTGCACATGACCCCGGTCCTCATTTTGGTGGCTCCTGGAGCTCCCTATCCCTCACAATTTCCCTTACTTTTTGCCCTAAAGCACACAGAAAGACCCCAAAATGCATGAAAATATTGTTAACACACCCTGTATCTCCATGCTGTAAATGGGCCTCCCCATATTTTCATATCTGACACGGAAGGTCCAACATGTTTAGGAAAGTCAAGATGAGCTATGGGAACTAGGGAAAAGGTCGTGATGATCTAGAGACACTGTCAATGGCTGTGCTGATCATTCCTTCCTCCCTCAGACTTTCTGCATATCCTCTTGCACCCAGAGACAAAGGAGGTTTCATTACACCAAGACTAGTAAATCAGTTTTCCTACCTCCTTCAGCTGCATTCCAAGCCAAACTGCCTGTTCAGATGCCCAGGGACTGTCCTAATCCAACTGCTGTTTTTGTAAATTTGAAGTTAAAGCCATCAGTCATTCCAGAATCCCATTGTTCGTTCCATGGGAAAACCATCAGGTCTTTCTTACACTGAAAAATATTGCCCGAACACCCTAGAAGTTAAGTTATCAGGTATAAACATCAATCCCAGCTCTAGTCTCATGTGTGCACAGAGAGTCTTCTTTGCTCAGTTTCACTCTTGGACTTAGTCTTAGCCACACTCTGCTTTTCTATGGTCTTTAGAACAGGCAAATATCATCCCCTCTACAACCATCAGTCTCCGCTATCCCATTTCCATATCTCCATTTTGGTTAACTCTTCATGGTGTGTCTGTTTGAATTACTATTGTGTGTGTGTTTTGTATTTTTGCTTGGGCCCTTCCCTTATGCAGGGATGCATTCCGGACCCCACTCTTTGAGTAAGGGAAAAAAAGTGTATGCTTGAGCCCCACTGAAAACAATAGGGTGCATGCATGTGGGGCATTGTTTTTCCCATAGAACAGTTTCAGCATAAGCTGAAAGCTGCATATGGCATGCCACGTATGGCACAGGTGCATTGTAAAAATTTTACTCCATTAAACCTAGAAAGATAAAGGTAAAGGAAATCCCTTGACATGAATGTCTAGTTATAACTGACTGTAGGGGGAAGTGCTTATCTCCATTACTAAGTCAAAGAGCCAGCATTGTCCAAAGACGACTCCAGTGGTCATGTGGCCAGTATGACGGCACCAAATGCTGTTACCTTCCAACCAAAGTGGCACCTATATACAGTCGGCCCTTCTTATACATGGATTTAAGCATCCAGGGTTTGAAAATGTTAAAAAAATATAAATTTCAAATATCAAACCTTGATTTTCCATTTTTTATAAGGGACACCATTTTGCTATGTCATTATATTTAATAGAACTTGAGCAGCCACAGATTTTGTTATCCACTGGAGATCTTGGAACCAAACCACAGCATATAGCAAGGGTCCACTGTATCTACTTGTATTTGCATGCTTTCGAACTTCTAGGTTGGCAAAAGCTGGGACTATTGACAGGAGCTCACACCATCATGCAGCACTCGGGCCTCAAAATGCCAACATTTCGAACTTCTAATTACCAGAACTGGCATCTTAACCATTAACCTACTACATCCCTGGCATATACATGTACTGGTTTATACAGGTGAAAATGATCCTCAAATTACCCAGTCTCATGCAAAGCATTCTCTGAGCTAAATCATTTCCCAAACATTTAAAGACACTGATACAGTTGGGGACTTTTGGGGACCCTCCCCAGCATCTCACATTTGGGGGTAACAATATCCACTGGCACTCCAGAAGCCTGTTCTACCCAAAAATACCTCCATTTTTCTTTGCTGTCCCTCTGAAAATGGTGGCAGGAAACTTTTCTCCTGCACTACATTTTAAATTAGTTCATACTCTTCTTAGGACATGTTGCACCAGTTTTCCCCACCACTAGGCTAACTTTGTCCTGTTTGCACAACACAGGGCCAAATCCTCTATTCGAGTGTTGACTGTATTCAAAACATAAGACCAGTTCCACGCCAAATCCTAGCCTTTTGTAAATCAGATTTTAAAAACTCACCATTTGCTTCAGATTTTGCAAGAAAATCAAGATCACGTCATAGTGACACTGAACAGCTGTTTACACGTGCATCCTGCTGTGCTGCTTGGTATCACTGCTGCTGTGGTAAGTCACTCCCTCTGAGGTCACAACAAGGCACTCAACCATGTGATCAGAAGGAGCAATTTGCATCAGTGGCAGGGGTACCAGACACCACAGCAGGGCATGTGTATAGACATTCACCTTGTGTCACTCTAGAGTGCAAAGGTAATGGGGGAAATCTGCAGTAGCTCCAGGGCCAGAATCATCTCGGAGCATCACAGAGTTGTTACTCAAAGAACAGGTGGGGTGTACTGGAAGTTATTTCAAACATTAGGAAAATTTGCTTTGCAAAAGGCTTGGGTAACCTTTGCATCATATGCAACAATGTATACTAGTACTGTGGAGGGCTCCGGATCTTGGGTGAATTAAGGTTTTATTTAGAAAATTGTAGAGTACAATCACACACATGAGAGAGCAATTCAAACAGATGCAATATACAGAGCTAACAAAAATATAAATATGGAAATGATATAGTGGAGTTTATACGGGTTTGCAGTGAGGTTAAAATTACCTGTCCAATGAGCAGTGGCATCACTAGGGGGGTGGAATGGTGCAGACTGTGTTAAAATATATTTCTAAATTGTATTGAAAATGTTCAGATGTGTCAATGGTTAACTAAGGTTTAAAATGGTTCCTGTTGCAGGCCAGAAAGCCTAGGCCTGGAAGAACAAGTCTTCAAGGACATGTGCTGAGACATAATATAAACAAATGTATTATTGTTATGGTCTTGTGTAGTATGGTGACTTCATGGGAAAGAGGTGTGTCCACTTGGTGGGAAGGTTGATCTTTTGAGAGAACAAAGACTGATGTCACATTTGAACTTCTAGCATGGACTCTGAAAGAGAATAGATGTATAGTAGCCTGCTGTAAAGTGTAAATAGCAACAAAGTTAATAAACCCTCATTTGAGTGAAAATCTGTGTGGAAGTTACTTTGATATTGAGTAGCTGAGAAGACTGCATCTGTTCCAGTTGGTACCAGTTCAAACCACCGGCAGCACGAGACATCAACCATAACAAAGATCCTTTTTCTCTAACAGACTGCACTGGGTGACACCCTAAGGGAATGTCCCATGATGGGGTAGTACACCCTAGGGGGAGGGTTTGGCTGCATTCTGGGTTTCATGTGGGACTGGAAGGCTGGGGGCTGCTGTAAGGGCTGAGTGCATCCCTGATGCAATTCTATGCATCACACCAGCGAGGTGGGGCAGTGCCCTCTTGGCCCCACCCCTGGAAGCCCCACCCCAGAAGCCTCACCTCCCTGCACCAGGTGACACTCTGGGGGGGGGGACACCATTGCCAATGAGAAGACCATGGAAAACTGGAATGGCTCAGATTGGGAAGTCTAAGGGTGACATAGAACATACCCAGAGTACAGGGGTGTGTGCCAGCTGTGTGTACCAAAGTTAGGTTTTGTAGCCAAATTTATATCTTAAAACTAGCCCCAACTTAGGTAAAAGGTAAAAAGGGCTGAATGTCTTTCCCCAGGAATTGACAATGGGATTCCAGACTGGTTGATGGCTTTTAGTGTGACAAAAACAGTGATTAAATCAGACTGTCCCTGAGATGAGTGGACAGGGACACAACAGGGAGTAGGCAGAGAGATTGGTTCACAGCTTTGGGTGCAAGAAGATCCTGTGTCTCAAGTTATGAGAGGAAATGTAGATTACTTGGGGAGAAAGGAGCACATAATATTTGATAGTCTTTTTTACCTGGATTCCCACATGCCTGGGGGGCATGTTCCTTTTTTCCTGGGAGCCTGTCATCACTCTCTCAAAAACAGATATGAGATATGAAAATATTAGGATCCCAAAATACAATGCAGGGTATGAAATAGTGCTTAAAAGAATATTCTGCCAGTGCAAATGAGCCCAAAGTCAGCTTTCTTCACGGTCCAACTTTCACAGTCCTACACAGAATCATAGAGTTGGAAGAGACTACAAGGGTAATCCAGTACAACCCCCTGCCACCCCCTTGCCAACCCCCTGCCATGCAGGAACTCTCAATCAAAGCACCGCCGACAGATGGCAATCCAGCCTAGAAATGGGAAGCCATCAAAACCATGGCAGCTACTAGCTCACATATCAATGGCATGTTGAATCTGCTCCAGACTGAACCTGTTTTGTCTTATGTCCATTCAGTATAAAGGTCCCATGAGAGTAAGTGTGATACAGTGATTAAAGTACTGGATAGGGCCTGGGAGCTCTAGATTCTAGATTCCAGTCAACTATGAAGTTCACTAGATGACCTTGGCCCAGTCACTCTCACTCCGTCTGACCTGACCAACATCACAGGACTTCTGTGATGGGTAAAGCAGGGGTAAAGAGGAGAGTCATGTGCATAGCCTTAACTCATTGGAAAAATGATATGACAAAAATGTAACTCAGGAAGGACAGAGGGAAGGAGGGTGTGAGGAAAGTGGGAGGGATGTAAATACACAATTTTGGCCTCCACTGAAATGAATGCAAACGTCCATGCACACAGGAGTCTGGCATGTACATCAGAATGCAAAATATTCTGCCACCATGTCCTATTTGTATGCCTAATTATGACACAAAAAAACCTCATCTCAGTGGCACTGGTCGTTCATATTTCAACTCTCATTTGCTTACCACTTCTCTGCAGTGTGTGTGTATATGTATGTGTATTAAAGCCCCCTGAATTGTTGCATTCAGGGAGTGAATATTTTTAGACAGTGAAGGTTCACCAAGAGCCTCCATAGCAGTACATTCTCATTGTCAAGAAATAAGGATGTTCATTTTATTCCTTTGCTGTCAAGCTGCGAGCTGTCCATTCCCTGAGCAGAAGGGGTGGTAAGACATCTTACTCACACATATTATGTAACAGCATATGGTTAAATGCAGCTCTGATAAATGGCCCTTCATTGCTCTGCTGTCCATTCAGAGCAGCACGTATCTCTGCTTCACAGCAAAGCAAGTAATTACAAAACAGACAGCGTTTCCTGATGTATTTCACTTTTTGCCTCACTAATTTGCTGTTCATCTTGTCGGCAGACAATTGCGATTGTTTTCCTGCAAAAGTTGCTACCTATCTCTCCTGCACACTTCCCCAATATTTATATAGTTGTCTGGAACTCCCAGAGACACTTAATTAAAGGAGGCCATTTTGTGATGAAGTCAGGGAAACTTTTCCTGCTATTGATAGTACTTGTTTCCACAAGCGGTGATAAGAGAGAAACTAATTAAAGTAGTTAAGAAATCACTTGTCCTCCTGACATGTCTGTCATAGGGAGTCTCACACTTTGCCCAGTCCCATGTCTCTGTTTTAATTTCACTTACGGCATGCAGGGCTGAACTGAATATTCCATCAGCAGAATGCTTGATGCTCTGGATGGAAAAGTCCAGGAAGGGTAGACACTTTCAGAATAAAGCTTGGATTTAAACCTAGAGTAGATTCACTAACCAACTGACACGGGAGCCACCAGCTGCTACTGATATCTGACCTCCCCTCCCCTTCCTTTTCACTCTCTTGCTCCTTTAAACTGGGGCCTATTTGTTTTTATAATATATTATTTAAATGGTGCTGGCAGCCATGTTAGCACTATTCTGAAGATTTTTCTTAAAATAAGATTTTAATGACTGTGGTAATGTGGTCCTACTAAAGTTGAGGCAGACAGAGGAAGGAAAGGAGTGGAAAGAGCAGGAGAAGGCAGAAACCATATTCCTGCCACAACAAATTAGAAGTTCTTCCTTCCCATCAGGGTTATAGCAGAGCCAGGGCTTGCAGGACTGAATCACTTGATGATCAGGATGGTGATAGCACCCCCACAATCACCTTCAGCCTTCTCTGTCCCCTTAGAGCTTAGCTGTTATCTTCAGAACAGCTGAAAAGAAAATGAGGTTTCCCAGAAATAATTTGTGGTTGAAAACTATACAGGTTGTGTGTAGAGAGTTCTGTAGCACCTTTAAGATTAACTGAAAAAAAGAAGTTGTTAAGCATAGAATCATAGAGTTGGAAGAGACCACAAGGGCCATCCAGTCCAACCCCCTGCAGTGCAGGAAATATAAAGCCTCTGTTTGAAGTCCTCTAAGGAAGGAGACTCCGAGGGAGTGTGTTCCACTGTCGAACAACCCTTACTGTCAGGAAGTTCTTCCTAATGTTGAGGTGGAATCTCTTTTCCTGTAGCTTACATCCATTGTTCCAGGTCCTAGTCTCTGGAGCAGTAGAAAACAAGCTTATTCCCTCCTCAATATGACATCCCTTCAAATATTTAAACAGGGCTATCATATCACCCCTTAACCTTCTCTTCTACAGGCCAAACATCCCCAGCTCCCTCAGTCGTTCCTCATAGGACATGGTTTCCAGACCCTTCACCATTTTAGTCACCCTCCTTTGGACACGCTCAAGTTTCTCAATGTCCTTTTTGAATTGTGGTGCCCAGAACTGGACACAGTATTCTAGGTGGGGCCTGACCAGAGCAGAATACAGTGGCACTATTACTTCTCTTGATCTAGACACTATACTTCTATTGATGCAGCCTAAAATCGCATTGGCCTTATTAGCTGCCGCATCACACTGTTGACTCATGTTCAACTTGTGGTCTACTTGGACTCCTAGATCCCTTTCACACGTAGTTTCATTCAGCCAGGTGTCCCCATCCTATATCTGTGCATTTTATTTTTCTGCCCTAAGTGCAGTACCTTACATTTCTTCATGTTGAATTTCATTTTGTTAGCTTTGGCCCAGCTTTCTAGTCTATTCAGGTCATTTTGAATTTTGATCCTGTCCTCTGGAGTATTAGCTACTACTCCTAATTTGGTGTCATCTGCAAATTTGATAAGTATTTGCCCCCAATTCTGTCATCCAGGTCATTGATAAAGATGTTGAATAACACTGGGCCCAGGACAGAACCCTGTGGGACTCCACTGGTCACTTCTCTCCAGGATGAAAAGGAGCCATTGTTGAGCACCCTTTGGGTTCAGCCAGTCAACCAATTACAAATCCATGTAACAGTTACCTTGTGTAGCCTACATTTTACCAGCTTGTTTGAAGGAATGTCATGGGGAACATTGTCAAAGGCCTTACTGAAATCAAGATATACTATATCCACAGCATTCTCTTCATCTAACAAGCTTGTAATTTTATCAAAAAGAGAGATCAGGTTTGTCTGGCATGACTTGTTTCTCTGAAGCTCATGCTGCCAACTTCTTTATTTCAGTTCATCTCAAAGGTGCTACAAGATCTCTCTACATACTAACACAGCTATATCTTTGAATTATACCAGTTGTAATACATTACATTACAATGTAATGTAGATGCATCTTTAGGGTTGCCATAATTGTCCACTATTACCAGGGACAAAATGTGGAACAAATTGGAGACCAAACTGTAGGACAACTGCAGGACAAAACTCAGCCCAAAATGTAGGACATTTAAGAAAAAGGGAGGACCTTAAATGTCCTACAGTTTGGGCTGAGTTTTGTCCTACATTTTATCCCTGGTAATAGTGGACAGTTATGGCAATCCTATATGGACAGTGGAGATCCATTAGCTTTACTCCCCCCCCAACAAAAAAAAACAATCCTAAATTGCTTCTCCTGCACAAGGACTGAGATCCTATTTGACACTGAATCATGCATGACCAGGCATCATAGAATCATAGAGTCACAGAGTTGGAAGAGACAACAAGGGCTATTCATTCCAACCCCCTGCCATGCAGGAACTGAAAATCAAAGCATCCCTGAGAGATGACTTCTGTTTAAAGACCTCCAAAGGAGGAGAGTCCACCACTCTTCAAAGGAGTGTGTGCCACTGTCAAACAGCTCTTACTGTCAGGAAGTTCATCCTAATGTTTAGATGGAATTTCTTTTCTCATCGCTAGCATCCATTGTTGTGTTCTAGTCTCTGGAGCAGCAGAAAATAAGCTTGCTCCATCCTCAATGTAACACCCCTTCAAATACTAAAAAAGGGCTATCATATTACCTGTTAACCATTTCTTCTCCAGGCTAAATGTACCAAGCTCCCTAAGTCTCTCCTCATAAAGCATGGTTTCCAAACCCTTCACCATCATGAAACATGTTGACCAGGCATCTTCCTTTTCCAGGAGATGTCCTACCTTTCAATCTTCTGTTCAGAAGGAATCCCAAAAGGTCCTTCATTTTTAGCATGACTAAGTATGAATTTATATTAGTGTTTTAGCTCTTATTTTGTGCCATCCTACATTTTTCTTGAGTGTCCTACATTTTATGGTGCCTTGTCCTCCCTTGCAGTTATGACATCTGGTCACCCTAAGCAGAAAACTCCACCAGTGTACTTATGAAGGGGGGGGGGGTGCAGGTTGGCACTCCTATCACCAGTCAGCAGCTTTATGGGTTACAGGGTGGAGCTATAACTGGTCACATCCAGCTGGCATTGCACAGTTTAGGGAAAAGCACTGTGGAAGGAGATACTGGATATCTTCTTGTACAACACTACACAAGTAACCTATGCTAGACAAACACCTGGTTACATTAGTGTATGTCATTAAGAGGATTCTGGCTCACAGCTGCTAGCACTGGTTTGTTAGCACTGATCAAGACATGTACTGTACCTACAATGTTGCAGTCTCCTGGGGAATGTGGCTATGAGGATGATCATAATGAGCACATGCATTACATAATTTACCATTACACTTCTGCATCCCATCCCTGAATTTTTTTCTAGTCTTCATAGACTTCCTGCAGATATTCTCCTCTCTTTTACAGAAGGACCAAGATCCAGCAATGGTGGGAAGATGTTCTGAAAGAAGCTCTAAAACCCTCCATTGAAGGTTGAAGGAATTCCCATGGGTACCAAAATCCACGAATGCTCAAGTCCCATATATAGTAAAATGGGGTCCCTTACATAAAATGGCAAAATCATGGTTTGCTCTTTGGATTGCTTGCTTGCTTGCTTTTGGAATATTTTCAAGCTATATGTGGTTGAATCCATGGATATCAAATTCATGAATATGGTTGGTTGATTGTACACATTAACCCAAGAAGAGGCAAGCTAGTGCTTTCTGGATGTTTTGGACTACAACTCCTATCCACCACAGAATCATGGCCAGTTGTAATATATTTTGGGAATTGCCACCAAAAACATCTGGGGGGCCCCAAAGGACATAGTGAGAGATTTATTGCTTTAATTTGCAGCTCCAGAGCGGATGTAAATAGGTTTATTATCCTCTAAATCAGTAGTTGACTCTACAGATTATTGCACTCAGGAATCCCAGGAGAGTCATGGGATCTAAAAGATGAAAATTAATGTTATCGCATTTACACCTGTGTGTGCTGTAGGTACCCACTCAGACAGCCTGTCTGTAACCCAGACTTCTCCTGCGGCTTTATCAAAAATGGGAAAATCTTGTCCTTGAAAAAGCCATGGGAGAAGTCTGAGTTGCAGGCAGGCTGCCCAAGTGGATATAGGCTGCCTACAGCCCAGACACGGGTAAATGTGATACTTGTCCGGCCGATCTTTTGCAGTAGTTGCAGGGGGTCAGACTTCTTCTCCTGTTCCCTTATCTTTTGGAGTTCCCCAGGGCTCTGTTCTGGGTCCCCTTCTGTTTTCTCTCTACACACTGTCCTTAGGAAAACTCATCAGCTCTTTTGGTTTTTCCTACCATCTGTATGCTGATGACACCCAGCTGTATCTTTCTGCCCCTGACCTTTCTCCAAGGCTTGAACAGCAAGTTTCATCATGTTTCACAGCTGTCTCGAAGTGGATGCGCCATCGGCGTTTGAAGCTCAACATGTCCAAGACGGAGCTTCTTGTCTTTCCTCCTAAGCCCACCCTTCAACACTCCTTTTCTGTCTCTGTGGACAACATTTCTATTCAACCAGTCCAGCAAGCCCACAGTCTTGGCTTTATCTTTGACTCTTCTCTGACGTGTATCCCTCAGATCCAGACCACAGCCAAGGCTTGTAGATTCTTTTTGTACAATATTGCCAAAATCCGACCATATCTCTCTGCCTCTACTGCCAAGATCCTGGTCCATGCCCTAGTGATCTCATGACTGGATTACTGTAATGTCCTCCTGGCTGGGCTTCCTCTTTCTCACCTCCGTCCTTTAATCTCTGTCCAGCATTCAGCTGCACACATTATCACTTCCACCCACTGCTCTGACCACATCTCTCCTGTGTTGGAATCCCTTCACTGGCTCCCTCTCCCTTTCCGCATTCAGTATAAGCTCCTGCTGTCGACATTCAAAGCCCTCCATGGACTGGCCCCTCCTTACTTATCAGACCTTCTTTCTCCTCACCTTCCCACCAGGGCCCTCCATTCTGGTAGTCAAGGGTTCCTGTCTCAGCCCAGGATTTCCTCTGCCCCATCCCGGATTCGCCCCTTTTCACTTGCTGCCCCTCACTCCTGGAACCTTCTTCCTCCACAAGCAAGAGCCATCACTTCTTTAACTAGCTTCAAAACGGAGTTGAAAACCTTCCTGTTCAGAGAAGCCTTCCCAGACGTTGCATAATTGTCGCTTACTATCTGATGTTATTTTGTTGCCTGTTTATCGAACCATTTCCTGTATTGCTATGTATTGTATATGTATTATCCTATTTGAGAGTATGTATTTTCCCTGGATGAAGATTAACCTTCCATTTTGAAGCCAAGCCCTCCCTCCAGTCCATCTGCCTTGGTCCAGGCCTCGGAGATAGAGAGGAACTGCTGGACCTCTTACCATTTCCCTCCACCACTCCCTTCTCCTTCTGTGTCATGTCTTTTTAGATTGTAAGCCCGAGGGCAGGGAACCGTCTAACTAAAAGATTGCATGTACAGCGCTGTGTACATTTACAGCGCTTCATAAATAAAGGTTAATAATAATAATAATAATAATCCATTTTCATCTTTTAGGTCCTGCATCTCTCCCACCAGGATTTCTGGATGTGATAATCTCCTCTGTACTTTTTTCTTTATCTTTTTCCTTTCCTTTTTTTCCCTTTTTGGAGGGTGTGATGGTTAAAGGCCCAGATCCCTCCTCTGAAATAATCTCTTGTGGGACCATATGCCAGCATTGGGTGGATTTTAAGGCACAAATCAGTGTGGCTGAAGGCAAAAGTGGGTGTGGACATCCCTTTTCCTTCTTAATTGCTTTTTGCCTTTGTCATCATCCAGTAAGCTGCTTCAGGAAGGAGCAATAGCTGTGTTGTGCAGAGGTCTGAACTAATGGCTTGAAAAGATATATTGTGGCAGAATTTACTCTCAGGTTAGTCTGAAGGGCTGCATGGAGTTAGACAGGAGGTTTTGAACAGTGATACCACTGGGTGGGTGCAGACCACACTGGGTAACACCCAGAAGAGGGCTAACACTTCGTTAGATCTTCCTTCCCTGAACACAACTGTGTCCTTGCCAGCTGCTGCAACTCTGGGCTACCTCCCAGGGAAAAAACCCCAGGATTGGAAGAGAAGGAGGGGCACATATGTGCCCTTGCTGGCTGCTCCATCCTTGGGCTTCCTCCCAGGGAGAAAGCCTGGGACCAGAAAGGTGCATGCATGCCCTTGCTGACTGCTCCAGCCCAGGGTTCCTTCCAGAGTAGAAAGCCCAGAGCTGAAAAAGCAGGAAGAGGAGCATGCTACAGCAAAGCCTGTAGGTCCTGTGTGCCCTTTTGGCCACCACTGCCATCCACCTGCTGCCAGCCCCACACAGACCAGGTGACACTTGGCATGAGGACACCACTGGTTTTGAACAGTCACATTTCATCCCACAGCCCTTTACATTCTCTGTAAGTTTATGTTTGTTTTTGTTCGCCTTTTCTTTCTTTCTTTCTTTCTTTCTTTCTTTTTCTTTTTTAAAGCTGCATCATAAATGGGGCTGATGAATTCAAGGTGCTTTCTACAACCACTCGACATTCCCTTCTGCGTAACTCCTCGAATATTTTCCACAGCTGCCTTAGCATGACAGTTCTATCCAATACCTACTCCCTAATTTGGTCCATTTCCCCAGTAAACTGTGTTTTTTCCACTAGCCACAAAAAAGTAAAGATTGTATAGCACATGAAATTTACTGGCAAATATACTTTGACATAACCAGACTTTTATGTTCCACAAATAAAAGATATAGCATCTTAATACATACATAAAATTTAACGGTTTTAGGGCAGACAAAATTAAAGACTGGAATGGATCTTAATAAACGCTACAAATTCTGTGGTCTGTGAATAAAAGATGGTACTTTACAGTAGTTCTCCCTGTCTGCTGTCCAAGAAAGAGCCTTGAACTAAAGCTCCGAATACCTCCTGTGTACCATGACAGCAGGTGCTGTCTTACAGCCTGAGAAGCCATATATGCTGCTTTTTGGTGATTAGACCAACAAGAGATTCAAGAAGAATGTTTATTAAAAAAGCAGGTACCATCTACATGTGTTTTATTTAATTAAGATAAAATTGAAAGTATTAGACAGGGACCAAGGCCCATGACTTTAATCTCTCAAGCAAAATCATTTTGAGGCAGTGGTGTAGATTGATCAAGAGTTCACCAATAGTAGCTGACAGTAATGTAACAGTAAATGTGCAGAAGCTTATCCAGGAACAATCCCAGCCATTGTGCTGGTTCATATAAACAAATCAAGACAAATCAACACATGAAAAGGAGAAATTTTCTTATATTTAAGCATCCTGACTGGATTTAAAATGTCTGATCGTGTTTTGTCTCTCCCTTCCCACTTTTCCCTAGGGTTATCTGAGAATAGCAAAATAATTGTCTATATTTATCAGCAGACTTTAATGTTTCATCCCTGAGTCATGTGAAATAGATGTATGAATTATAATCAAGATGCCCTTTGAGAATTTGACAGCCTTTCTCGGATGCTTCTGTATCACTTCCTCCGCTTGGGGTTAACAAGTCATTTCTAATAGGAGGACATGATCATGGTGAGGGATGACTCAGGGCATTCAGGATTCTTACTTCCAACTCTTCTTAATTGTGTTGTAGTTGAATCAGTTCCAAGGATTAGGTCCAAAATGGCCTCTGGTGACACTGACCACTTTGCCAATGGTATTTGTAAAATATCCTCAGTCCAGCCTTTGAGTGCCTCATTTGGCTTTCGTGTGGCTATTTTCCCAGCCAATTGAGGTATAATTTAAATATACAATGATCAATGCCCAGGCTGTTTCAGTATTATATTTCACTAAATTGTGTTTTCCCTGACATCACTGGGGATCTATAATGATCATTGCAATCCCTTTTCTTTTGTTGTTGCTGTCTTCTCTCCTAAATATACCACTTACATCAACCATAGGGCACAGTTCTTCAAGATAGCTATTTTTATCATTCAGGCATTATCTTGCTGCCTAGTCACTTTTCTAGATGGTTAGCTACATAAAGCATCCCACTGCATCCTAACAGCATCTTTACATTCACAAAAGAGCAATATTCCATGACAGAATGGGTTGATATGACTATGATGCAACATATTTGCTGTTCCTATTTGTCATCTAGTTGACTCCAAGTTCTCCAAGTCTCCCTGTCATCAACAGCCCTGCTCATTTCTTGCAAACTCAGGGCCGTGGTTTCCATGTTTCAGTCAATCCATTTGTAGTATGGTTTGAATATTTCCTACTGGCTTCCACTTTACCAAGCATTATAGCCTTTTCCAATGAGTCATGTTGTCTCATGATCCAACATTTCTTTGTCGTTGTGTGCCTTCAAGTCAGTTCTAACTTATGGTGACCCTAGAGTCAACCTGTCATGGGTTTTTGGGTTTTTTTGTGGCAGGAGGTGTTCAGAGGAGATTTGCCATTGCTGTCCCCTGAGGCTGAGAGCATGTGACTTGCCCAAGGTCATCCAGTAGCTTTCATGGTTGAGTAGTAAATCAGACCCTGGGTCTCTAGAGTTGTAGTCAAATACTCAAAACTTCTATGCCATGCTGGAACCCCAGCATACAAACAGTAAATTCATTTTTAAATGTGGACCTCTGTATAGCCAAACATCATCATCCACTCCCAAAAAGGAGAAATGAGCAAGGTTAGAGCAATTCCAGAGACCTCAATATATTTGTTAAAATGCCTTGTGGGCTTGCAATATACTTACAGAACTCTGAGCAAAAAAATGCTTCAAATTGTACTTTACCAGCAACAATCCATTGACTGAATCTACATTTCCACACCTCAGTCAGAAAGAAATCCACAAACTTTCCTTTCCCCTTCTTTGTCATGTTTATTGCTTAAGGAAAACTAACAAACCCTTTGAAGCAGTGGGCAGCAGTAATAAATCTGTTGAGCTACCTCTTGCATGACAGGTTTTATGGCTGAAAATAGAGGACATTTTGGCATCCCTCCCTGGCATCTGGACAGGAAGCTGAAATGTAGGACAAATAAAAAGGCAGTGGTATTGGTATACTAGGATTCTACCCTGTGGGGCTGATGATGTCCCTTTCATCCTACATTTCCCTGCTATCCTGTCTCCCCCGCACCCCATGCTTTGTCTTTCAGCATGAAAAATGCATGAGGCTGAAAGCTGTATTTTCAAGGAGTTATTTCTCATGTTATTCTGGGTTATGTAGACAGATTCACTCATGCCTCTACAGATCAAGGGAATGGGGAAGGAGAGGCTGGAACTTGTAGCCCAAACACTAAGGGGTTTATCACATGGGGGGAAATTGGAAGTTTAAAATGGTCAGAACCCATTATTAAATCACAACTGTACAAATGGTTTTCACATGCAAAGCACTGTTATTCTGTGCAGAATCTGAGATCAATCTGCACTTGTGCACAAATGCACAAATGCTTTTGACATGACGGGACCAAATGCGCCTCCATCCTGATAATGATAAAAGTGCATGCATCCCAAAAAAGTGATCAAATGAACAAATGATTTTCACACATAGACCACGACAAATCTGTGTGTGTGTCCCTGCCTTCCCTCAGCAAATGTTCCTTTAAGAGCCCTGGCTATGGGGAAGGCTGAAGAGAGAAAGAGAGGATCGCACCAGGACTCAGACAAGCATTATTTTACTTATTCTACAGCACTGGAAATAAACCCACCCCAAAGAACCATGGGAAATCTGGCAACAAACACAAAACAGGGAGAATCCCATGAATAAACCGCACGTAGCTTTCACACTACAGCAATTGCACACACACACACAAAAAGAATTTGTGAATGAAATGGAAATGAATTTCTGTTAATTTTCCTGAAAATGCTTATTTCCTGGTGCATGTCACTTTCTTGTCGGATTCTAAGCAGTTTGAGCACAACGTCATCTGAAAACCATTTGTGCAATTGTGCCTAATACGTGGGATAACTGCAGGTTCTGACCCTTTTAAATTTCCAATTTTGCCCGTGTGATAAACTGCTAAGTTTAACAAGATATGGGGGGTGGGCTGTGTAAGGATCGTACCTGCCGTCAAATTATTATACTGGGAAGACTGTCCAGATCTAGTTCCATCTGTCTTAGTCTCAACTCACACACAAAAAAGTAGAGCATCAGCCTTAAATAAAAAAATAATACATATTCAAAAGGGAGGATACACTCAAAACAAACGTGTAGGTTCCATGCTACACTTGTACCGGTTCCTAATGCAGAAATCTGTACAGGGGTTAAACCATTTTTAATTCACTTTAATTGTCAATTTACATAATCTGTTTTGGACAATTCAGATTATCCATCATTGTTTTAAAATTTCAAGTTTCTCTAAATTGTTCTGAATTGATTTTATCTGCTCATTACTATGAGAGCTTGTGATGAAGGATGAGTGACAACTATTTAAATCCCCCTGCAAATGTTATTTCACATGTGTGCATAAGATGCAGAAAATGAGTGTGGCCTTTGAATCCATGATTCCTTTCAACTGGAAGTTTCAAGCTGGGAGAAAAAAGTTGCAGTCTCCACAATGCAGTTTTTTAAAAAAATGACCCTTTTTTGGAATGGGGTAGCAATTTTTGCTACAATCCAGTCCTAGCCATCAGTATTTTACTCCCCCTCTCCTGCCAATCTGGCTT
This sequence comes from Sceloporus undulatus, assembly GCF_019175285.1. Classification (NCBI taxonomy): domain Eukaryota; kingdom Metazoa; phylum Chordata; class Lepidosauria; order Squamata; family Phrynosomatidae; genus Sceloporus; species Sceloporus undulatus. Next base: position 365,103,388 of record NC_056522.1, on the reverse strand, counting down.
TCAGAAGACCTGACATGAAAGTAAAAACCCACAAGAAAAGGCACATCTTTGCTGCATCTGTCTCTTGTCCATACTTGAGATTAGTTTATAGGCCATCTTTCAATCCACGAGCATAGCAGAAATGCTTTCAAAATCTTTTTTGCTCAGTATAAAAGATGTGCTATTCTCTTGTCCATCTCAAATTGTGGTATTTTCTCACCATCCATTTCAGAGCTCTAACCACGCTGTCTTCCAACACCACTGCCCCTCCTAAACTGGGATTCACAGCATCTTCTGCAAAGGAATCATTCAAAGAGCATGAAAGGGGTTAAGTCAGTTAAAATCCAATGAAATTTCTCTTTGACAATCCCAACAGCATGAAAAATTGAGAGGAGAAGCCGGGGCACGTGAAGGGTGGACTAATTTCAATCAAGCTTTTCCAAGAGTGTGAATGCCACAGAGTGATTGGATCTCAAATCTCATCATCTCTCTCTGCACATTGCTTCATTGTTAACCTTTATATTACGGTTGGAATCCCTTTTGGAAAAAATAATGTGTGTGTGTGTGTGTGTGTGTGTGTGTGTGTGTGTGATTTATTTATTTATAAATACTCTTGTCATTAAATAAACAGCAAATTAATTTCTTTCTTTCTTTTCTTTTTTTCTTGAAGAAAGAAAGAAAGAAAGAAAGAAAGAATAAAATATGAGCTAGGTTGAGAAATGAAAAATCTCACAGTTGGAAACAATATAAGTAAGCTCTTTTTCTTGCTTTCCCAGAAAAACACTAAAGTCTATTTTTGCTTTCTGACTTATTCCAGCATTTTCAAACCTTTTTCAAAAAGAAGCGTTGAGATATTGAGAGCACATAAACCTTTTTTTAAAAAAAAAATCCATTTTGTTTTTCCATTTATTATTTTTTTTCCACTGCTGTTTTAATAATTCTATATGGTAGAGGTGATCATCTCCAAGCCTAGGATTGAATGTGGGGTTTGCCCTAATTCATGCACCCATTGGCCTAATTTTTGTTAGCAGTAGCAATGTTAGCATGCATATACCCAGTAGTTACTAGTTGGCATGTTTCTCTAAGGGCTTTACTGCAGGAGCCCCGTTCTTGCCGCAATTGCGTAAGTTAAATTTATTTTTTTAATTACTTCATTTCATTTCTATGCCGCCTTTCTCCCAGAAAAGGACCAATGTCGGCTTAGAGATAAAATTGTTTTAAAATTTTACAATAATTAAAAAAAAACACAATTAAAATCATCTAGCTAAAAAAAGAGTGTAAAATTACAGAACACACACATAATTTTTTTAAAAAAAGGGAACATATCACTTTCAGAGCAATTAATACCACATGTCTTCAAAATTGTACAGCTGGGCAGTAGCGCCCCTGCCCAGGGTGTCACCCTGGGCAAGGAGGCGGGGCTTCTGGGGTGCCACTCCCCCATCTCACTGCCATGGTGCCCTTCTACATGAGGGGAATGCTCAGCCCTCTCAGCACCTGCCTGCCTTCTGAGTCCAGTATGGCCACTATAGTTCCCAGAATTCCACAGCACTAAGCCATGGCAGTGGTGTCAAACCAGATTATTTCTGCAGTGCAGGACAAGAAAAGCAGCCACCTCCACCCAAGCCTTCCAAGTCCAGTGTAGCCATGGGTGAGCAGGACCTGGAAGGCAGGCACCCGATTCTCCCTCGTGGTGTGCTACCCCTTTGGGGTGTCACCTGGTGTGGCCCACACCCCCTAGTGACGCCACTGCAGCTAGGGCTGCTGCTGCCATTGCACTTTCTTCTTGACTCTCCCTTAACTCCACCTCCCTGGCTTCTGCCCTCTTGTGCCAAAACAAATGACAATTCCCAGAATTCCATAGCACTGAGCCATGGCAATTAAAGTAGTGTCAAACCAGATTATTCTGCAGTGCAGATGCAGCCATTGTCAGAACTGAATAGCAAATGTTAACACTGACTAATTAAACTGTGCGCGATTTCAAATTCATGGCAGGCTCAATTTTTTTTTGTTGTTATTGCTGTTGCATTTTAATAAACACACTTAGTTCCTCTTATCCCCATTCCATCCCTTCATAGTTATTACAGTTAGATTCTCCTACAGAAATTACCTTGAACATCTTCACTCAAAGGGACCTTACCTCATTGCCCCCTGGGACATGACAGGGGTGTGATGAAAGGGAGCAGGATGAGAACAGAATGGGTGCTATCGCTCATTCGACCACACAGCAGAACACCAACACTGCTGCCGGAAGTTCCCATTACATTCCAGATCTGTCCCAGAGGAGGCTATTTTCAGGAACTGTTTAGAAGTGTTCCTGGGACAGATCTGGAATGCAATGGGAACTTCCAGTGACGCCAGCAGCTTTCTGCTGTGTGGTAGAATGGGTGATAGCACCCATTCTGTTCTCATCCCATTCCCTTTCATCATGCCCCAATCACGTCCCAGGGGGCAATGCAGTAAGGTCCAAGCTCTCCCCCTTTCCATTATTATCTCAGCGACTGTAGCTGAGATCACCATGTGTCAGAAATGCCATTTTCTACTGGATAACCCATTACACCATGGTCTAGCATATTATGGCAGGCAAGGTGCACATGCAATGCCTGACATCATGTTTTGTCTTTCTAAGTAAATATATAGGTCAGAATCCTCTTAGTGTTTTTTGCATGCACACATTTCCTACAGAAACAGCTTGACATTTTGATCCAATTTTGATCAGTTCAAAGTGATGGAAGCAGAGTTATGTATACATGCAGATGCTGATTGGAATTGGATGCATGAAAATGCACATGAATGTGTATGGATGCACTTTGCACAAAGAGGTGCACATACATTTGGCTGCATGTGTAGTTGCACATTTGGTGTCACAGTTCAGTTGCATGACACTGACATTCAACAAACAGATTGCATAGTGCAATTAATGTAAACACTGACACTATGCAACCAGGGGCATCACTGAGGGTGGGGTGATGCAGAGTACACCGCTCCCCAAACGTCTGTCTTTTGGCAAAAATGGCTGTAATGTTTGCCTGGGTCCCTTTAAAAACCTGAAGAGATGGTGTTCAGAGGTGAGGCTCACTGACAGGAGAGCCCCCAGGTTGTTATTGATTTTTAAAAAAATAATTTTACATTTTATTTAAAAGCATCACCTTACCAAATTTTCACTTTAACCACACGAAACTATGTACAAGCAAATACATCTAGGCTGTGCATAAGATATTGTAATTTAAAGGTATAATTATAATTTTGTAGGTATAATTATAATTTTGCTAGTTGTTTATGTCACAACTATTACCGTTACATTCAGTGAAATACAGGAACTACGATTTATGAATAACATGAGTAGAAAAAATTATTAAGAATTCCATATGGTGTGGTATGGCAGAGGGTGGTGGTGGTGGGGTGACACCATAAGTTACTGCACTGGGTGACAAAAAGCCTAGTGACCCCATTGTATGCAACCTTGATTCCAGGCTGCATCAAATGACGTATAGTCTAGATCAAGGGAAGTAATAGTACGACTAATCTGCTTTGGCCAGACCTCACCTGGAATACTGCCTCCAGTTCTGTGCACCACTATCCAAAAAGGATGCTGACAAACTAAACTGTGTCCAGATCAAATTCTTGAAAGATCTGGAAGCCATGTCTTATGAAGAGCGGCTTAAGGAGCTGGGTATGTTAAACCTGGGAAGAAGAAGACTCAGAGATAACATGATAGCTATGCTTAAATATTGGATAGGATGTCATACTGAAGATGGAGCAGGCTTGTTTTCTCCTGCTCCAGAGAATAAGATCTGGAGCAACAGATTCAAACTAGAGGAAAAGAAATTCCACCTCAGCATTAAAAGAACTTTCTGACAGTAAGAGCTGTTTGACAGTGGAACACACTCCCTCCGAGTGTAGTGGAGTCTCCTTCCTTGGAGGTTTTCAAACAGAAGTTGGATGGCCACCTGTCAGGGGTGCTTGGATGGTGTCTTCCTGCATGGCAGGGAGCTGGACTGGATAGCCCTTGGGGATCTCTTCCAACTCTATGATTCTAGGCCTCAGTCTGTTTCCTCCACCAAACCTTGGAAACATCTTGCAAACAAAAAATTAGAACACAACAACAGCAAGATAAAAACAAGTCAATAAACTTTCTTTTTTTAAAAAATAGATGAATGCAATGCAACTAAAGATCCAAACAGTGATGGCTCAGAAAAGTTAATAGAACAAATGAGATTTTTTCCAGCAATATAAAAACCTTACAGGAGTTGAGAGGGCAGATCTGGCAACCTTCCCTAAGGAGGGACTCCCAAACACCATACATTGTGTACCATTTGTGTTTCAAGCTGACACTGAAGCATTCAATCGGGCCCTTCAAAACCAAATACTTGCAGACTGCCATCAGACAAAAAACAGATGTTGCAGTCAATTTGGTTAAAACAGGGAGCCAGTGAAGAGCCATCTGGGTTGTTTAATTTGCTCATTTTGGTGGAGACAGAGATCACTCTTAATGCTGCATTCTGAAGCTGGAGGTTCTCGGTAATAATGGGTGCTGGCAGAGCTACAAACAAGGAATTATACTAATCCAATAGGGATGTTGCCAATGCATGTAAAACTGTTTTTAGACTTCCAAGGGTCAAGCAGGATTTAATCCTCCTAACTTCCACAATAGGGACTGTGAGGCTGGCTGCTGTGATACTCAGTTTTGTTTTGTCATTCATATTAAAACATCCTTGTCTGGAGGGAAAGTGAGAATTCGAGGTGATACCAACAATCTCTTAGTTACTGGCTACAAGAATATGGATGTGTTTTGAAGTTAAGTAAGTGATTATTGGGGAGAAATGGGAGGAGTAGGGGAGGGGGAGAGAGAGAGGGAGAGAGAGAGAGAGACAGAGAGAGACAGAGAGAGAGACAGAGAAAGCAGAGCTTGGAAAGGTTACTTTTTGAATTATCAACTACTGACCTGGTGGCTCAGTGGTTAAATGCCTGTACTGCAGCCACAAACCATACCAACGAAAGGGCTCAAACTCGACTCAGGCTTGCATCCTTCCGAGGTCACTAAAATGAGTACCCAGACTGTTGGGGGCAATTAGCTTACTATTTGTAAACTGCTTAGGGAGTGCTTAAGTGCACTGATAAGCAGTATAGAATGTACTTCTTGGGGCATAGAGATACATGCTGTGTCCACTACGACCACGTGCAGAGTTGATCCACGCAGGCAAGACGCCACGAGAAGGCTCTTGGAGAGACATCTGCAAAGGATTCAGGCTGAGAAGGAAAAATTCCTCCCATGCAGGCTGACCAGCCTTGAGCTCCCAGCTTGAAGAAATAAACACTGCTGGACAGCAAGGCTCTCACTCGAACTACAAGGGCTTTAATCACTTGTTTCAAGCTATTTACAAGAACGCACAGAGTACCAGACAGCCGTCTTGGATACTCACAGCTCTATATACAAACAGACAAAGTGCTTCGCCAGCCACCAACCACAACAACCCAACAACGGAGATAGTCACCTTCTCCCTTATATAGATGGTCTTCTGTGAAGTCATGTGGTGTCTTGCCACCAATGAAACCTTGCTAGTTTCATCCCCAGTACAGGTTGCATCATACCATTCCCCATGATGCACTGCTGGCTGACTTCACCTACTTGCACGTTGCATCAGACATCCCATGATGCACAGCTTCCAAATGCTGACTCACGCACACCTGCCACTTGAACTGTAGTAACCTCTGGTCCAGTTCCACCTAGTGGCCACATCCATGTCATTTCCACGCCAAATGTGCCACATGGTCCTGACAGTATTTACTATTGCTACTTGCTATTGCTAGAATTCCCCAGCCAGTGACCAAGTTGGTTTGGGGATTCTTGGAGCTGTAAACCACAAAAGTAATTTTTGCTACCTTAAAGAGAAAGCCATGTTTGTGTTACTGAAAGACTAAGGATCTTTCTATCTGTCTCCAGGCATGTACACCCAATGCACACTCTGTTATCCCCCTACACTTAGGAGCTGTGACCTTTCCAGGCTACTATAAGAAGAAAGGCCTAAATATCCTATAGAACAAAATAAAGCTGCTTCAGGTCATTTTGGAGGTATGCTGTTGAAATTATGCATGCCTCCTAAGAGGCCGGAAGCCGCGCCAAAGCCATGCTCCAGTCCTAGGAACTGGAGTGCAGCTTTGGCACAGCTTATGCAGGGACATAGCTAGGATTTTAGGAAAGGGGGGGGGTCCCAACTAAGTGCCACCATTATAATGGGGCTTGAGTGCGGCAGTGCAGCAGCACACACCATTCAGTTTTCTAATGGAAGGGGGGTCCGGACCTCAAGCACCCCCCCTTGGCTATGTCCCTGGCTTATGGCCTCTTAAGATGTGTGTGTCATTTAAACAGCATACCTCCAAAGTGACCCAAAGCTAGGAATGCCATATCCCGCTTTGGGCGGTGCCGTCCCAGTTCCGGTCCGGTTTGGCGCCAAGACCGGGACGGCACCACCCACGGCCACCTCCACCCCCGCGTGCGCCATGGGGTCCTCCAAGGCCTCCGTGAGGCCGGGGAGGAGGAGGAGGCCGCTTCACACCGTGGCAATCGCCGCGATGCCAAGCGGCCCCCGTGCCCCTTCCCGGCCTGGGAGCAGGCCTAGGCTTTCTCCCAGGCCAGGAGGAAGAGGAGGCCGCTTGGCACCGCAGCGATCGCCGTGATGCCAAGCGGTTCCCGTGCCCCTTCTCAGCCTGGGAGCAGGCCGAGGCTTTCTCCCAGGCTGGGAGGAGGAGGAGGAGGACAAGGTTTGAAAATGTAGGACTTTTTTTAAAAAATTTCCTGGCCAGGAAATTTTTAAAAAAGTCCTACATTTTCAAACCTTGTCCTACATTTGTCCCGATTTGGAGGTCCTTAGGTATGGCAACCCTACCTGAAGCAGCTTCATTTTGGCCTGTCTGTTTGGGCCCTCTCTCTCTCACATGCACACACACACATGCACACACATACACAGACAGAATTTATAGACATAGAAATAAGTTAAGTGTTCTTTGTAAACACATGAATTAGTGTTACTTACAAATACTTTTAATAATAAAATACACAGCATAATGGAGAAGAGAGATGGAAGAATACTATAGATTATGGTTGCAGAACAGAAAGTGTATGGGGAAAAATTGCCCTCCCATGGAAGTAAACATGCATGGTTTATAGGGACAGAAATAATATTCTTTGTAAAACATGTAAAATAACCTTACCTACAAATACTTTTAATAAGGAAACACACAGTATAATGGAGAAGAGAGATGGAAAAAGACTATAGATTACTGATGCAGGAAAAGAAAGGATATAGAGGGTGGGTAACATGCAGAAAGACATCATAAACCTATCTCATGCCTGAACTCCAATAGAGTAACATACAGACTAGCAATTAGTGAATGTAGGCATGCAAAGGACACTAACATCTCCAACCTTGTCTTAGTTTATAAATCTCTCCTTGTATTTCTGCCCTGAGCTAACTACACTTCAAAACATTAAAATAATCAGTTCAAAAAAAGCCCCAGGTGGAGAGGCTCTGCCAAAGCTCCAGGCATGTAGCCAACAGTTTTACAGTGGCTAGTTTCCCAGAAATTGTGGCTGTAGTGACAAAAGAGTTTTGATCCTGAAACCACTTATTTTGTCATAGCCGTACTACAGGCAATATATATATATATTTTAAAAATGTATATATTATTATGTGTGTGGTTTGAGGCTCACAGCCAGAGTCAACATCACCAGACAGAGGTGAAGTGAACATATCAACTGCAATGTTTTTTTTAAAAAACCCACTCTGCCTTCAAAGCCACAAGGGTTCAATTTATGATCACATAAAACCTTGCAGTGTTCAGCACCAAGGAATTCCCATTTAAAGATACTAAACCTTAATCATAGGGATGGGACACAGATATAAAACCATTGCAAAGGAAAGTGAGGGCACAGCGATCGTAGGCGGAAAGGCAATTGCTAGCATATTGATAAACATACTGGGCCCCTGAAACCTGATTTGTCTTGCCACGCTATGATGAATTACATTTCCTTTTAACAGCCTTTTCAAATCTAAAGCTGTAATGTGAACATGACTGGCTCGCATGCCATCTCCTGGCATATTTTTCAGGCAGCAAAAGCTGACCCAGCAAAGGGCTGGCGGCTCATGTTTTTCTGTAGTTGATGAAGACAACCCTAGACCAACTTTTCCTGCCATATGGTAAGGAGGATTTTCTCACAAGATGGGTGGCGAAAATGATCTTCTATAGCCACCCATGGACAGATGGCTACTGAAGAGGAATTACTTCTTCCAGTAAACCCAGGAAAAATTAGCAGGCCATGTTAGTGAGTAAAGGATCCAACTTCACTGAAAGAGCGGCATTCTGTCCCACATGCTGACAGTCCAGAATCTGGGCAGAATGGAGGCCCTGAGCTCTGTTTTGTTACACCATTGCATGTGTGCACACACATGCACGCATGCATGCCTTCAAGTCACCTGTTAATTTATGGTGATTCCATTAATTTTATTGGGCTTTCTTAGGCAAGGTATACTCAGAGGTGATTTTGCCAGTTCCTTCTTCTGAAGTACAGCCTACAGCATCTGGCATTCATTTATGGTCTCCCATCCAAGTACTAACCAGGGCTGACCCTGCTTAGCTTCTAAGCTCAGACAGGAGCTGGTGCCTTTAGGGTTAAAAATTGCCAGGTCATCACATATTGTGCATGTATCAGGGTAACTTTCCATGCAAGCAATATTTTTAGCACATGCTTTGGTTTTCTTTCCAGACCAGGAGTTTAAACTGGCTTTCTACAGACTCCCTCCATTTAATCATCCCAACCTTATTTCTTGCCTTTAACAGTTATGTGTCAGAGAGGAATTAAATATGCTGGGAATAACCTTTGGCCTATTAGATTGTTTTCTGGAAGAAAGTCCCTGTAGCACAAGCAAAGCTTTATTAGTGTCTATCCCAAACCTACCCCTTGACAACCAGATGATGGTCAAAACCTAGAAATTCTGAATGACAAAAGTCTATACACAATTTAGAAAATGCTATATATAATTGTTTATACAGGCATGTTAGAGCACAGTTGTGGTCTCTAAAGAACAATATTGTAAATAAAGCCTCAGATTAAGGAACGTGGGCTATAATTTATCCAGATGTATTGGCTTAATGAAACATCTTAAAATCAAGGAAGATTTCAAAATCAGTTCCTATCAACAAATTGTCTGGATGTACACACACAACTGCAACCCCCAAACAGGCTTTATACTATTCCTGGGATTATAAAATCAATCCTAGGAGATCTTTCAAGAGATCTTCCTCAATGTGAGAAATATGGTTTCCATTTCTAGGCAACATACCAATTACCAACAGACAAAACATACCGATCTCCGATGATTCATCCAGAGAACTGACCAAGTACTGATATTAGCAAGGCAGCTAATTCATAACATTACCATCTTGATCCAATATACAGTAGTTTATTGAACCAAGAAAGAGCATTGTGCCCGAGCTCTGTATGGACACATAAAACCCTATAATGTTCAACACCAAGTAATTCCACATTAAAGATGTGTTGTGTGCCTTAAAGTCATTTGTGAATTATCGCAACTCTAATCTGAACTTGTCTTGGGGTTTTCTTGACAGATTTTTCTAGAGGAGGCTTGCCTTTGCCTTCTTCCAAGGCTGAGAGAGTGTGACTTGCCCAAGGTCACCAAGTGAGTTTTCATGGCCAAGCAGGAATTTGAACCCTGGTCTTTAGAGTCATAGTCCAATACTCAAACCATTACCACTTCATCATAGGGAAGAGACACAATGATTTTTATATATCTCCTGCCATCTCTCTTGCACTGCAATAGAAAATACCCAGGAATTGTTGGGTCACATCCTAACTGGGAAACAATAGGCCCTAGGCCAAAATAAAGCTGCTTCAGCTCACTTTGGAGGTATGCTGTTTAAATGATGCATGCGTCCTAAGAGTCCAGAAGCCATGCCAAAGCCACACTCCAGTCCTTAAATGGCATACCTTCAAAGTGACCTGAAGCAGCTTTATTTTGTCCTGTGTGTACTGTATGGGCCCAGTAATTAGATCTCTGATGACAAACTAGGATACCAAATCACCGGGGATTCAGTCCCAGTAAATATAATGACATAATAAAACAGTGGCATAACTAGGAAGGTGCAGCCCACACCAGGTGACACCCCAGAAGAGTGGTGACACCCAGTCAGGCCCTTCTCCCACTGTGGGGTGAGGAGAGACAAGTGTGCCCCTCCAACTGGCTTCACTTTGGTTGCAGAGGCCTCCTCACCAGGAGGACTTCACCACTGTGGCAAAGGAGAGGGCCAAGCATGTTCTTTTGGCCTCCATCACCCTCCACTCCAGCAGCTCCCATCCCGCACTGGGTGACACCAGAGATGGAGCTGCCATTTGGCAAAATCAAGATTTGCATTTTGGAATATCTATATCTATATCTATATCTATATCTATATCTATATATATTCATTCAAGCCATGGATGCTTGAATCCATGGATAAAGAATCTGTGGATCCAGAGGGCCAACTGTAATCATTTTCAGGCCAAATGTATTATACCAGTTTGCCCTGCTGATTGCACATAAGATCTGCAGAAAAGCACAGCATTAATGCTGCATCATAAATAGCAAAAGTTCAACCTCAGCAAATAAGACTATTTCTTTTTTTAAATGAACAGAGGCAGAGCACATCCTTAAGACAGCTTTGTGATGCTCCTGTTAAAGATAGCAGGATAAACTATTGTAATCCTAGTTCTGGAAGGAGGGATTTAACAGCTTTGGAGCTGCTGCCAGCAATAAGCAAGGGACCCACCCTCACCCAACTTCCCCTCCCCAGGTTCTGTACCTACGCCCTTTTAAAACCTATTTCCAGCTCAGTGAAGGAGGAAATACAAATGATTTTTCCCTAAGCCACTCCTTGCCACTAAGCAGATGGTAACTGCTGGAAGCCAGGAATGCAGACACTGGTCACTGAAACCTTATTGGAGGCTCCCACCAATATGAATGAGCATCTTCAAACAAACTAATTAAAAGGGCTCTTTTCATTAGTTAGGACCATCTGTTAGGCCACAGACCTGGTGGAATTGTAATACTGGTGGAGGTGACTGGAGGTGGGTAAATATAACACCAGGCCTTAAAAAACAAAAAAACCAACAATTGTATTCAATGACAAAAGTGATGTTCAACAAGGCATATTCTAGTTATCTCTGTGTATAAGGAAAAAGGAAATAAATGAACCCTCAGATGAGACCTCTCTTATTAGTTAAACCATACCTCCAACATTTCACAGATGAAAACTGAGACACCCCAGACAAAATCCTCACTCATTTGTATCTGTG
>NC_056522.1:365068448-365092049 GCF_019175285.1 Sceloporus undulatus | reverse complement strand
CACTTATTGCAATTGTATATGTACAGTCCGCCCTCCCCATACATGGGTGATCCATTCCGGATCCCCCCCCCCACGTACGGGGAAAAGCGTACATGCTCTAGCCCCATAGAAAGTAATGGGGTGCGTGCTCACAGTGGTGCATGGAGTGCATGGCACGGATACACGCCCCATTATTTCTTCCAGGACTTGCCTTCCGTGTAAACTCAAAGCTGCAGAAGGCAAGTCTGCCTATGGCAAGGGCCGACTGTATGTATGATGCCAGAACCAGCTATAGTTTATACCCCCTCCCCCTGTAAGTAAAGTGCTTTCTGATGCACCTCTAACTTTATTGTATACTCTCCAACATCTCACAGGTGAAAACTGGAACACAGATGGACAAAGAACATCAGAGTTTGATCAAGATGGCAAAAGTTATTAATGAGGAAGAACACACAAGCTAGAGTAGACTGCAGCAGTTTGTTTTTGTTGCCCCACTCCTCTCCTTTCCTCACTGAGGTAATTGAATCCGAACTACTTTTGTATTTCCGGGGACTCCTTATACATGAGATGACAATGAACCTGATATCATCAACAGCATGATAGGGTCTAAATTTGGAATGGGCAAGGTTAGCTATGCATATGCATATTCCTCATTTGGTAAATTACTTGTATGTGAGAGTCAGTCCCATAAAATGCTGTTCAATGGAATCATATCACACTCAGCTTTTGTCGACTTTTTGTGAAGACAAGTGTGTCCAGAGGAAGGTGACCAAAGTGGTGAAAAGTATGGAAATCATGCCCCAGGAGGAGCAGCTTAGGGAGCTGGGGAAGCGAAGGCTAACATGTGGATGTGGGTGGATGTGGGGTCCCCACCATCTGTATCAGTTTCTCCTCAAATGCTGGGTGAATATAAAGAATGTGGGTTTTGGGATTTTTTTTGTTTTTGTTTTTTTAGAAATATGCAGGGGTACAACCAAACACATAATAACAATTCATGCAGAAGCACCACACATGGCTAAGTGAAACAGAGGTATGGAAATTGGATAGCGGGGGCTTAGGTTTGTAGAGGGAGGGATATTCACCAGTCCTGAAAAGGAATCCATGAAAAGCACGGTGTGACTCAGATGGCATCTGATAGTGATATAGGAAGAGGAGGGTCTGGATAGTTGGAAATTGCTCTGGGGGTTACGAATTGCACTCGCCACCAGGATATGCGTGGGGTGCATATTTTTATTCTGTTTGGTGCCCTCAACGAGTGTTAAATGTTCCAACACAGAGTAAAAGAATTTGAGTGCTTTCTCATGGAATTGACAAATAGGACAATCTGGGTTTCTTCTTGTTGTTAACTGCCCTCAAATTGGCCCCGACTCATGGAGACCCTGCAGATGAGAACTCTCCAAGCTTCCCTCCTCCACTGATCTACTTAGGTCCTCCAAATTCAGACCTGTGACTTCCCTGATTGAGTCTGTCCATGTGGCGTGTGGCCTTCCTTTCTTTCTACTACCCTTTACTTTTCCTAGCACTATTGTCTTTTCTAATGAGTCGTGCTTCTCATGATGTGGCCAAAATAGAACAATCTCAATTTGATCATTTTAGCTTCCAGGCAGAGATCAGGCTTGATCTGTTCAGAGACCCATTTGTTTTTCTTTTTGAATGTCCATGTTATCTCCAGCACTCTTCTCCATCACTACATCTCAAATGAGTTGATTTTCTTCCTGTTCACTTTCTTCACTATCCAGTTCTCACATCCAGACCTGGTGATGGGGATTACAGTGGCTTGGATGATTCTATATTTAGTGTTCAGTTGTATATCTTTACACTCTAGAATCTTATACAGTTTTTTTGATAGCTGCCCTTCTCATTCCTAGTCTTCTTCTGATTTCTTGACTGTAGTCTCTGTATTTATCAGTGTTTGATCCAAGGTATGGGAAATTTGGGGAGATAATAATAATAATAATTTGTTTTATTTATATACCGCTATTCCAAAGATCATAGCGGTGAACAGCAAGTAAGCTAATTAGCAAGTAAGCTAATTTGCCCCCAACAGTCTGGGTACTCATTTTAGCGACCTCGGAAGGCTGCAAGCCTGAGTCGAGCTTGGGCCCTTTTGCTGGTCTTGAACTCGCAACCTAATAATAATAATAATAATAATAATAATAATAATAATTTATATACCGCCCTTCTTGGAATCAGGGCGGTGTACAACAGGAAAACACACAATAATACAACATACAATAATATTAAAATAATACAACATTAAAACCAATGCAATAAAAACAATAAAACTCGCAGGTATGGTCTTACTTTTGCCTGTCTCCAGTGTGAGAGGATATACAAAAAGCTTGTTGGGGGTGGGGGGGGGGGGAGAGAACCAAGTGATCAGTAAACCCATTTAACCTTTATCCTGGTACTACCTGGGTCCTTCACATGTCTTCAGATCAACGTGCTCTTCCCATGGGAAAGCTTCTTGGTGTTCCAAAAGTCATTGTGATCTCTTAAAACATGCTTGACTCTAGATATGAAAAAATATGAAAATATGATGCCCCATATACAACACAGGGGGTGTCGAATGTTCTAGCACGTGATAACCATGTTTAAATATTTGAAGGGATGTCATATTGAAGATGGAGCAAGGTTGCTTTCAGAGACTAGGAAATGGAATAACAGATTGAAACTACAGGAAAAGAGATTCTAGCTAAACACTAGGATGAACTTCTTATTGGTAAGAAATGTTTTCACATTGGAATATGCTGTCTCGGAGGGTGGTGGATTCTCCTTCTTTGGAGGTTTTGAAAGAGACACTGGATGGTCATCTGTATGTAGAGAGATCTTGTTGCACCTTTGAGACTAACTGAAAGAAAGAAATTGGCCAATTCTTTCTTTATTCAATCTTGCCAATTTCTTTCTTTCAGTTAGTCTCAGAGGTGCTACAAGATCTGTCTATGTCCTGATTCTACCAACTATATCTTTGAATTCTACCTGGATGGTCATTTGTTTGATTGTGTGGTCCTGCATGACAGGGAGTTGGATTGGATGGCCTTTGAGGTCTATTCCAACTCTGTGAATCTATGATTCCATGACTTATGGTGACCCCATAAATGAGAGACCTCCAATTCATCCTATCATCAACAACCCTGCTCAGGTCTTTTAGAATTAGGGCTCTGAGTTCCTTAATTAAGTCTATCCAGCTGTAACCCAGTCTTCCTCTTTTTATATTGCCTTCTACCTTCCCAAACATTATTATCTTTATGAAGTTGAAAGCTTTCATAGCAGGCATCCATAGTTTTTGTGGGTGTTTTGGGCTATGTGACCATGTTCTAGAAGACTTTACTCCTGAGGTTTCGCCAGCATCTGTGGCTGGGATCTTCAGAGAATTTATCTGCTGGTGAAATATCAGGAATAAGTTCTTCTAGAACATGACCACATAGCCCAAAAAACCCACAAAAAACTATTATCTTTTCTACTGACTCATGTTTTCTCATGGTATGTCCAAAGTACAACAGTCTCTGTTTAATCATATTGGCTTCTAGGGAGAGCTCAGGCTTGTTTTGTTCTAGGAAACATTTGTATTTTAGCAGTCCCTGGTATCCACATTTCAGCACCACATTTCAAAAGAGTTGAAATCAGGTCATCAAAGATAAAAATCATAGTGGTGGTGGAGGAGATGGTGGTGGTTGTGGCTGTAGTAATAGTACATTTATATCCTGCTTTTGCTCCATGTTCAGTGTTTTTGAGTTACAAATTATCCAGTCAATGACCACTATAGATGTGTTTGGCTTAATCATGATTGCTGCATCATACATATTATTTATGTACTGAATCCAGAAAAGATCTGAGTTCTTCAGGGTAGGTGGAATCAAAATAACTTTAAAAAAACAGTACAGTAATGCCTCAATTTACATTGGAGTTGCACTCCTGGACTCATGATATAAACTGAGTCTGATGTAAATGGAGGCAGCCATTTCCACAGGGAATAGTTGGGAGACTAGGGGGTGCATTCTGACAGAGCTAATGCAGCCACAGTGTTACTGATCTTACTCCAATTTTGGAGAATCTTAAAGCATATGACAACAAAGGCTTTTCCAGGCTAGAAAAACCTCTCCTTTCATGATGGTAAGACTCTAGTTGCTCACCCCACCACCACCTAAGCAATACCAAAGCTCCAAGATTCCAGTTTCTCCCCCACCCCACCCCACTTTCTAAGCAAGCAAAGGAAACCCCTCATTCCAGGGCAAGGTTCCAGCTTCTTCCTCCCCCTGATGTTCCTCCCTTTCTAAGCAGGGAAAGGAAGCCTGTTTCTTCAACAATAGCAAGATTCTTGCTTATTTATCCCTATGCCTCCATTCTAAGTAAGCAAAGAAAACCCTTCCAGCAATGCCAAGTCTTGAGTCCCCATGCATATTGTAGATGAGAGGTTCATTTCTTATTCTAATGCTGTAAATTCAGAATGTTATTACTGGGGTCCATGAAAATTTAGACACCTGTATTTTCTGAATCAATCCAAGGTTATTAAAGAAACATCCCTCCTCCTTCATGCAAGGCCCAGGTTTTTAGCCCCTTGAACTGAGCCTGGAAGCTGTTGTAGATGAGCGAGAATTACAGTCAGCTGACTATTGGGTCCAATACACTCTATTGTTTTCTTTGTTCCACTTCCCCAGGGAGGCAACCCTGTCTGACACGATCACAATGAAAGCCAGTGAGCCAATATCCTGAAGAATGAACTTGGACTCCACTAAAAGAAGACAATATGTTACTATTTACACTATTTTGTGACCCTTAGACAATTACTTTTTTTGTCCTCATTTTATAGCTCCTCTCTTTATCATCTCTGTAGCTGCCAGCATTCCTTCTTTGCTAGCCAGGAGAGTGGCCAAATAACAATCTTGTCAGCCAGTACTGAGGCATGACGCGCCAACCGTCAGCTGTGAATCCAGGGTGGAGCAGCAGCTGACATCCATCTCTTGGAAAATTAGGTTTGGGTGCGAAAGGATTCTTGCTGTTGGCTTTCATTCATTGCCTTGGAATAAGTGAGGCCAGATTGCTACTGTCAATGAAGCAATGATTGGTACCAGCTGAGGAACTGGCTTGCGTTTCCTTCTAACAAGATCTTCTCTATTTGGGTGCCTGAGGTTAAAAATGGAAAGATCAGCCAAACCAAAGATACACTTGTCTCCCTTCCAGCTCCCATTATCCAGAGTGATTGCATACAGACTTATCTTTCCTCTTAAAGCCGTCCATACCTCATATTAATAATTATAATACTGCAATAAATCTGAGTAATTTTCCAACTGGAAAACTGACAGGAGAAGGTGGACAGACGTGATGGATCCCCACTCCAGGCTGGACCCACAGTGCCAAGCCCTTGGCTCCTGTCATTCACCCTGTCCCCTTTCCCCTTCACAATATCTCCCTAGTTGGGTACTTGGACCTCAGGGTAATCCAGCTTATCTGAAAAACTATCTCTCTTTATGAGCCCATTAGAAGACCGCTCAAAGAGGCCCTTCTCTCTATCCCACCACCTTCTCAGGCCCTTTTGGTGGGAACAAAGGAGAGGGCCTTCTTGGTGGCTGCTCCCAGAATTTGGAACACCCTCCCTAGAGAAGCCAAGATGGCCCCATCCCTGCTCTCCTTTCAGCAGCAGGTAAAAACATTTTTGGGACATTAGGTCTTTTCAAACTGTTGAGGGTTGAGTTTTAAAATATTGAGCAATTCAGTTTTTAAGGTTTGTATAAGATGATAAAACTGAGGTCGTCATACTTCAGACACATTAAGAGAAGGCATGATTCATTGGAAAAAACAAAATGCTAGGAAAGGTAGAGGAAAGTAGAAAGAAAGGAAGGCCGTGTGCTAAATGGATGGACTCTATTTGGGAGGTCACAGGTCTGAATTTGCAGGAACTAAGCAGAATAGTGGAGGACAGGAAGTCTTGGAGGTCCATGGGGTCGCTATGGATCAGGATCGACTTGAGGGCAGTTAACAACAACAACAATATCAACAGTGGAACACACTCCCTCGGAGTGTGGTGAAATTTCCCTCCTTTGAGGTCTTTAAACACAGGCTGGATGGCCATCTGTCGGGTATGCTTTGATTGAGATTTTCTGCATGGCAGGGGGTTGGGCTGGGTGGCCCTTGTGGTCTCTTCCAACTCTATGATTCGATGATTCTATTATTATTTTTAAATGCTATACTGTTTAATGTTTTTGAATCATTTTTAATTTGTATTGTTTTAAATGTGCTGTTAGTGCCTTGAATCATTATTGTCAGTGAAGTTTTGCCCCAGGCTGTAAAATGTCTCAAGTGCATGCAACATGCTAAAGGGGAAATGGAGACTCAGAGGAAGCTGATGAAACTTCAGCATGGAGTTGTGTCATAACAGTTAAAAACTGCACAGTCACTGTGGACACATGACAGGAAGATGATGAAACACTAGCAGGGGGTTGGATCAAAATCCTAGCCTGTGTTTGTGTATATAAAGAAGAATGCTCCAGTACATTTTTGTTTAAGTGGGTGTCGGTTGGTGGTGGAACATTATGTCAGATGGTGTAAATTTTGCTGTATCGTGCTTGTAAATATCATGCTGCAACTAAGGTTAAAAGCCTCTTCGGAAGAACCTCAGCAGTCATGACGTGAAAAGGATATCATGCAATCAGAAAGATAAAAAGCTCTTGCAAAAGCATCTTCTGCCCATCTCTCTGCAATCCTTTCCCTAACTCTAGGCCATATTTCCCTGTCTGCCTTCTGTCAAAGGCTTCTGCCACACTACAGAAGGAAAGCAGTTTGGCATGATTTTAACTTCCATGGCTCAGTGCTGTGGAATTCTGGGATTTGCAGTCACCTTCTGAAGAATGTATAGCACAGTGTTCACAAACAAATGCAGCTCCACAGAAGCTGCTCTCCCTCTCCCATCAGTCTGACACAATAACTATATAAGGAGGCAAACTACATAGGAATGGGTTCAGAATTAGGGCAGACCTGTTCATATCAAGTGAATGACATAACGACCAACTTTGATTTCAGGATATCTACTCTGTGCATAGGGCCTAAATATCCAAGATCAGATGGCACCAGATCTTGGAAGTTAAGTAGGTTTAGTACCTGGATGGGAGACCACCAACTAATACCAGATCTTGTAGGAAGGAACTGGCAAAACCATCTCTGAGTATTCCTTGCCTAACAAAACCCTATGAAATTCATAGGGTCACCATAAGTCAATAAGCAACCTGAAGGCACATGCACACACATATTCTGAGTGCAACTAAATCTGGATCTAAGCTACAGAATTTTTCCACTCAACTGGTGCTTTCTATCACAACTGATCCTTGCTGAAGGCAATCAAAGCAGATCAATGAGTAATGGGAGTATAAATATTCACCCAAGCAACCTGTGGTATGCACAGACAGTATGCCTCTGGCAGCTCCAGAGAACAAGAGTGGAAGGGCTACTGACCTCATTTCCTGCACATTTGGGCACTGGATGAAACAAAATGTTAGACTTGCCAGGGCTCTTCATGTGATCTGGCAGGGCTCTGTTCAATTCCTTACGTTCAGTGATGTTGTCTTAACTGCCAACAAAAGCGGTGCCTGGTCAAGAAAAGGGGCTTTAGGAATTATGAGCAATTGTAGAAATCTTGTGATCTTCCATAGATAATTCCTGAAGAAGAACAGCCTATTCTGCAACTTCTTTTCTGTTTACTAAAGAAGCTGAGTCCTTGCCATCTGGTTGTCTGGATAATATCACTATAAAGCATACTTAATAGATGAACCAAGGCTCTATCTGAATGAAGTTAGTCATGTTCTGCTATGGTTCTGTCTTGCTTAAGAGGGATTATAACATTTTGTGTCACTTCCTGACTTGATTACCCTCTAAAGCTTTCCATAAGACTTTTCATGAATCACAGAGCCAAATTCCTATTCTGGGGGGGAAATCCAAATTAAGAGATGATTGATAAAAGATAGCCTACATGAATCCCAATTTCCAACTTGCTAGCATGGAATACTCTTTAACAGTTTGAAAATATTATACAGTACCCTTCACTCCTCCTCATTTACCCTTTTGATAGAGATTAGCTTGGGGTGGAGGGAGTTCAATATTATAGCATCAGAGCAGCACCAACATCATTTACAGTATTACATTACTGAACATAACAACTAAAAATACCAATCGATACTAATAAATCCAACAACAGAAGTATTGGTTGACCCTCAGCATGGGACTTATGTCTTCATAAGTGGACTTACACATGTGGGAAATAGAAATGGGTTGCTTTGCAACATCTATCTTCACCTAGAGGCTGCTGTAATGTTAAAACATACAGCGGTCCATTTCACAGTGGAAGCCAATGGAGTGACTGATGCACATCAGTTCATACCCAGTGTGCATCCAGACACCAGCTAGGAAGTGCTGGAGCACAACAAGAGTGCCCAATGTGCATGTGAACTGTCTCATGTATATGTTTGATGTACAACTGAAGTGTCCAATGTGCATCACAAACGACCAATGTGCATCAGAAGTGCCCCACATACTTCAGAAGTGTCTGGTGCTCATCAGGAACAACCAGTGTACATCAAAACAATCTTGTCAGTCTCTGGATGTGTATCT
Organism: Sceloporus undulatus; assembly: GCF_019175285.1. Taxonomy (NCBI): domain Eukaryota; kingdom Metazoa; phylum Chordata; class Lepidosauria; order Squamata; family Phrynosomatidae; genus Sceloporus; species Sceloporus undulatus. The sequence goes on along the minus strand of NC_056522.1, from coordinate 365,083,472 downwards.
TGGAAATTCACTGACAAAAAAGTTATAAATTCATAAAGTTAGGAAATGAAAATTGTGATGTAGAATCTTGGCCAGCGTCATTTCAATAATGATGATGATGAAGCAATTTCCAGTCCTTCAGCTCTCTGTGTGTGAAAAATATCACCTTTCCTGCCAGTGTTCTTTCACTATTTTACAGTACTTTCTGTCTCTTGTTGTGAAGAATATATATATATATATATATATATGAAATTGTAGGTGTTCCAGATTTCCACTTTTGGAATTATGTAGAAGTACAATTTTGATTCCCATATGGGAGACTGAATGAGGCTGAAATCCTTACTGGAACAGGGGGAGATTCCCCTGTAGGAATGTGCAAGACAACACTGTGAGGCTAGCATTCTGTTAGTGACATACTCATGCTTAAGCTACCCCACCTATGTGGCTAAATTACTAGCCAAACCACAACAGATGTATTCTGCTGACAATGGAGGAAGTGCTGGTACACAAACTGTACACCAACGTTATGCATTTCAGTTTCACATTGTGCATTCTGGTTGTGCATTGCTCATTGCAGAACAGCACCAAGTCACTGGCAAGTGTAAAGTCGAAGGCTTTCATGGTTGGCAACCATAGTTTTTTGTGGGTTTTTCGGGCTATGTGGCCATGTTCTAGCAGTTTCTTCCTGACGTTTCACCAGCATTTGTGGCTGGCATCTTCAGAGAATGATGCTGGCGAAAAGTCAGGAAGAAACTCTGCTAGAACATGGCCACATAGACCGAACAACCCACAAAAAACTATCATTGGCAAGTGTTGTGCAATGTTGTTATTCTGCAAGGGGGGTTGTAGTCGTGGCATTGCCTATCTCTGCACGCAGATATTTATTCTATGTTCAGGAGATACTGGATTGCATCTTGAGTCAGTCATTCAACCAATGAAGTCCACAAGTTTGCACAAGTTTTTTTTTTAAAAAAATGTTCTTTTATAAGCTATCCCAAGCCTATCTAAAAGATCCAAGAGAAGGCACCCTGGTGGTACAGTGCTTAAATGCCAGTACTGCAGCCACAACATTGTGAGTTCATTCCGGAAGGGCTCCAAGGTTGTCTCAGGAGCTAAACAGACCACCCCAAGGGACAGTCTGCAGCCGCCCCTTTCAGCGCCAGATCAGGGCCACGGCAACTTTGCTCCACGGAAAGGGTGCCATAGCCGCTGGCACCATGTTTTTTTGGTGCTCCCTTGGCTCTGTGTCATCTGGATGCAGCACCAGCAGAGCACTGTGATGCTGTCCACCATGCAGTTGAGTGCACACCGTGACAGCAGCATCAGAGTAGCATCAGGGCGTGCGTTGTGTGGACGCCACACCCCCATTCTGCCCCAGGCCAGTGTTTATGGCCAGTATGTCAAGGACCTCAAGCTCCATCCTTTAGTAGGGCAGTAAAATGAGGACCCAGCTTGTTGGGGCTATTGGCTTACATGTTGTAAACTGCTTAGAGACTGCTTAGTTCAGTACGATGCAGTATAGAAATGTAAACGATGCAGTATAGAAATGCTATTGCTATTGCATTGGTCAGAATGCTGTTGGGTTCTTATGCTTGCATAAATTCTCTACAGAACACCTTTTTCCTGATAATGCAAAAGGTTGCAAAAGCAGAGTTGCAAGCATGGTGCTTTGTGCATGGTTGAACATTGTGCCTGGATGCTTACATGTGTTGTGCATGATGCATATGGATGCACATGCCAATGTACATGCAAGGAAAGATGCACATTTTGTTGTGCATTTGTTTATGCATTGTCACAATTCACTAACAAGGCAGCATGATGCCATCACAACATAACGTATTTTCTTTCTTTCGTTATTTATATAATTTATATCTCACCTTTCTCCCAGCACAGGATTCATGGCAGCTTTAAAAGCACATTACAAATTTTAAAAAAACTGTTAATAGAAAAGTTAAAGCACAGTTAAAACAGATTTCTATTTTAAGAACATGATTAAAAATAAACAAGTTAAAAACCATTTTTAAAACAATTTAAAAGATAAAAGAAAACACAACAGTGCCCCTTAAAAGCTTTATATTAAAAACTGAATGTCCCCATAATTGGAAAGAGAACAGGAAAAGGACCAACAGGACCTCCTGAGTAAGAGATTTCCACAGCTTAGGAGCAGCCACCAAGATGGCCCCCTCTCATGTCTTCACAAAACATTCCTGTGGCAGTGGTGAGACTAAGAGAAAGTCTTCCCCCACAGATCTTAGAACTCAGGCAGGCTCATATGAAGTAAAAATCTGTGACCATAAAGTTATGCTGTCTCCTCAGTGCCAGATTTCATCAATTCATTTATCAATCAATAAAATGCAGTGCTCAGGTTCTGAAAGCAAGTTAGCTTTCAAAACCTTACCACAGAATGTAAAATTTGATTTCCGGTACATAACCTACAAATAAACAAAACTATGCTAATCTTCATTCCATTTTAGTGCTACTAGGTTCAGGCACTCTTTTGGGATTAGTGCAACAAGCACAATTCATGTTGAAGGTGATATAGTATATGAAAGTGGATAAAAGGTCAGAAATGACCAGCAATGCAAGACAACGCACAACAAAACGATTTGGAATGGGCAAGGATTATTATCTTTATTATAAAGAAGCCTGAAGAAGGTTGGGAGGGACTCATTGGTAGTCTGTGATTATCTTTACTTCAAACATGCCCATGGTCAGCTGGTTTGGAAGTCCACACAAAATTAGGGAGGCGGGGGGGAACCATATGGAGCTATAAAATCGTCAGAGGGCTGTGTTTGCCCTCCCTCCAGGTAATGTTCCTGGGTAAAACCAAACAACCAATCTTTTCCCACTCCACTTGTTAAGAGATAAAAAGAGGTTATAAAATCTTCCATTTCTTGATTGCATGTGGTCATAAATGCCAGCTTGTTTTTAATTAAAAGGACAGAACGTCCGCCGTTTTAACAAGTTTTTTTTCAGAAGGACTGCTTTGAGGAGACTTTGGCTCGGTTAATGCCTTTGATCCTCAAACATGCTTCTGAGCACGCACCACCATATATGGAACAGGCTTTGCTCTAAATTGGAACTAGGCAGTGGCGTTACTGGGCAAGTGCAAAGGGTGCGCACCACACCAGGTGACACCTCATAGGAAGAGTGATATCCTGCTGGGGTCCTCTGCCTGCTGCAGTAGAGGGGCAAGCATGCCCCTCATGGCTTCATTGTAGCCCCAGTTCTCTCCTCAGGGATTGAACCGTGGTGGTGGTGTCGGAGTGAGCATGCCCCCATGGCTGCTTTATTGGCCTGGCTCCTTCTCTAATCATGGAACAAGGCAGCAGCAAGGGTGGCAGAGGGTGAAAGCACCTTCATGGCTTTGTCACTGGCCAGGCAATGAAGCCATGAGGAGTGAGCAGTGGGGGACAGCCCGCTGCCATTTCCTCCTCAGCAGGTCTCCACTTGAACTGGGCATCACCAACCCTGATGCCCATGGTCAGGAGGCCATATTGGACCTCTTCCACCAGATTCCTCTGTGGGTCACCAACAGCTACAGTTTCACCTCAAGCATGAGAACTCTGTATGAAGGCTGTCAGAGCATCTTCCCATGCCATAGAGTGGGCAAGGTATGGCCAGGGCCATATGCAACCCCTCCTGACTCCCAGCCCACCCACTTCTGGCAATAGCAAGATAGGATCTATCTATATTTTTTGTATCCAACTGGTATTTTTGTAAAAAGGATGGATGGCCCCTTGAGCTTTAGAACACAGTGAATCTACAGGAGACCAGAGAGACATAGCTCTCAACTTCTATTATGTTGCCTTACTGCTGCTGCCAAATCCCATTTCATCCTCTTCCTCCTGGTCTTCTTTCTACTTTCCCAGGGTAGACAAAAATGGTTGGGGGTCTGGAGGGCAATTTTCTCTCTCTGAGACCTTTCACATCCCACATCGACTGTCTAAAATAAAAAAAGAGAGAGAGGGAGGGAGGGAGGGAGGGAGATGACCCAAAGTCCACTTTTGGTTTTGAAAAGCAAAGGTGATGGTAATTTTAATTAGTGCCACGCACAGGTTCAAATCTCCATTTGGCCATGAAAACCCACTGGATGACCTTGAGGAAATCATTCTCAAAGGAAGGAAATGGCAAACCCCTCTGAACAAATAGTGCCAAGAAAACCTCATGATAGACTCACTTTAGGAACACCATAACTTGGAAGTGACTTGTAGACAAACAAAAACATTCTTCCTTTTCCTCATTCCTAGCTGATTCTTCCCAACCAGTAATGAATCACTTAAGTTTCCTACACACATTTTGATTCCTGCAAAGAACACCTGTTACCCCAGAGTTTCCCATAACTAACACATAACCTGTGTAAATCTAGATGTAAATGTAAATGTATGCAGAGTTTTAAATCTTTGTATATATATATTATCACATAGATCACTTCTGTTGTTACCTGTCCTGAAGTCATTCTTATCGTGTCCACGCTTATCCCATCTTTCTCCCGTCAGTAGCACCCATCATTGTATTAACAGGAGTTTCTGCTAATAAAAAGTGATCGGGCCATGCCACTTCATGGATGGGAGAAGGATGTGGTAAGCATGATGTTGCTTATCACATCCTTACACAATAAGAACGGGTTAAGGACGGGATAATGACAGACGTCATGTGAAAATCTCCATGCAATCATGTGGGAAGGACGGGACAAAATTGTCCTGTCCCCGTGTGATAATCTCCATAGTGGTTGTATAAGTGAAAGTGATTAAGCATGTAGAAGCTTTCAAATTTATATATAATGTGCTTGCCAATAATTCATGGCAAGCACATTATATAGTGTTGTGACATAGATATCCATTAACCACATGAAGCTTCCCATACTGATGAGGCTTTTATGTCTGATATAACATCATTAATATTAGTATACTGAAACTTTTGTACTTTGAATGTACCATGAGATGACATGACTGATTTGTAAAGATGGTAATGGCGCAGACCGCGTATTAGGGTTAGGAAGGGGCATCACTTCCTGATACCCCTAATCCTAATACGCACGGAGCATGTAGAAAATGGCAGCGCCCTATACACATGGGCGCCGCCATGACTACGTCACGACCACGCCGCCTCCAAACGGGGCAGCGCAGAAGTGACGTAGTGGGGCCGTGCAAAGGTGCCTGGGGCACCCTTTCCATGGCCCTGGAAGGAGCTCCATTTCGGAGCTCCTTCCACGATTTGCGTCGCTGGCGCAGCCTCTACACAGCTGCACCAGTGACGCAAATAAGAAAGGGACCGAGTGGCCCCTTTCTCCGCATCCCCGCCACCGTTGGGTGTCCTTGGGGCATGAAGCCCCAAGGACACCCCTTTCCAGGCTGCGAGGAAGCGGCCTTTTGCCGCTTCCCCGCACCCTGGAAAGCGGCGGATCGGAGCCTCAGAGGCTGCCGTTGTGGCAGCTGAGGCCCCAATACAGCGGGGAAAGGGCCAGTTACAGGCCGCCCCAAACAAGCGGTCTGTAACTCGCCAGAGCTTCATAAAGTTCAAAGAAGTAGGAAAAGAGGAGGACCACACAACAGGTGGATAGACTAAATCAAGGAAACCATAGCCCTGACTGGAATAGAATTTCTTTATTACAGTCATAGACCAGCACATGACCCTGAGTTTGCAAGACCTTAGCAGTGCTGTTAATAACAGGGGCTGAAATCCTGCCAGGGAGCTATAGCCATAGCTATGATCCATCTCCTGATCCCACACCCTGAAACCTGCCTTAAAAGCCAGGCAGCTACACCAACTAAATCCTGTGGGGTTGGTGAGTATCCATGGTGTAATGAGCATCAGCAGAGATTCCTACAGAGTCCTGTTATAACAACTGGTTGCAACACAGGTAAGAGTGGGCTGGATGCAACATCCTTCATTTCCCCTTCATCAACACTGTAAAACTCCTTCAGTTGGTGCAGCTGCCCATCTTCGAAGGTGAGTTTTAAGAGTCATTTGCAATTGTGGCAAAAGAGCCACAGTCATAGCTGTGAATATTGTACATTTATGTGAATAGTCTAGTGTGAAAAATGTGAATAGTCTAGGGTGGTGTTTGCATGGGCCAGATTACTCTGTGATCAGCTCAGAGTATACTGGACCCAGAGCTGCCCCATCATCCCCCTGTTACATGGGCACTCCAGAGAGACAGTGTGCAGCTGTTTGCAGGTGTGTCCCACTGTGCTGCCCTCTGCCACCACTACCACAATCACAGGTCACTCCTTTTAAGGTCAGAAAACAAGGCATCCAGCAGCAATCATATGGCTGGGCACCTCATTCTGACCTCAAAGAGAGTGATTCACAGTGATTGTGGTGGTGGTAGGCACCAACACATGTTGTAAACAGTCACTTGTCATCACATCAGAGAGCTTCAGAAGAACCAGAGGAAAAGGTGAGTTTAAAAAAAATGGTGGGTTTGGTGTTGCACCAGCCAGACATTGTCCGGACAGTTTGCAATAGAAATGGGGATTGTGCCCTGCCTGCATCATCCAGACTACTCACTGTGAGAACAAGGGGAAGAAGTCGTATTTGGCTTGTTCAGCATGACCTCGCTTATAACATTGTCAATACTGAACGGGACGCCAGTCAATGTCTGTTGGACAATGTGACATCATCTACAGGTAAAAACAATAAACCTTCATCTGCAATAGAAAAATACCACAAGGCCCCTGTCATGTCAAATTACCACTCCTTTTTTGTGCTGCATCCTCTGTAGATGCCTAGATATATCTGGAGAATCTGTTCTGGAGGCTGCACTAGTGTTTTGGTAGAGCAAAACAAACCCATATGCCACTCTTTGGCAAAGCTTTTTTTTTTTTTTTTTTTGGTAGTCAAACTTTGTTCTCAGTAAGATCAGTTTAAGAATAATGGCAGGACTGTTAATAAGAAGGGGTTGTGGAGGTCTTTCATTCACAGGGTCGCCCTAAGTCAAAGCTGACTAGCCTGCAAATAATAAATAATGAAATCTCATGGGTTGACAGAGCCAATCATGTGATTATGTTATTGGAGCTGATGGGCAGAGAAGGTAAAAGAAGGCATTTTCACAGAATAACTTCTTTGCAAGGAAAATTTACATTTACATGGAAAAATAGTTATGTGTCTTTCCTTCAGCCCTATTGATAACCGTTTCCTTCTATTCTGATCAACTATGATTTGTTTAGCAACAGCTTACACTAAAATTACATTAAGCTTTAAAAAAGGATGATTAATGGACTCTCACTGAAGCTCTGGTCTCTGGAAAAATCACTGCCTGCCCTTCTCCTCTGTTTGGGTCAGGTGTTTGGTTATTATTTAAATGCTGTTACTTAATCTAATTGTAAAACACTCTTTCCCAGGAGTAGGAGAGAGGAGGGGGAAACAACAGTGGGCAAATCTGCTGATCTTTCAAAGTCTTTGATCACCAGCGAAAGGATGTTGTGGCCATTTTGCTCACTTTTGGAATAAATTGTGAAGGTTTATAGAGAGAACCAAATGGAACTGGAGCACTTGGGTTGCTGCTGACCCTTTAATTAGAGCAGCGGGGTGGAAGTAAATAAAATCCTGGCTTCTTCTTTTATGACCTTCGATTTCTGACAGGGACAAGCTATACTACAGAAACCTTTTAATAACCATGTTCCTTGCCGGTAGAGGAAAAAAGTGTTTGATCTTTCCTCCCTCCGGGATGGTAGTTTGAGGCCAGGTGTTGCTGACATAGCAGAACAATCAACCTAAAAAACGGCAACAAAACTCTATCTGATGTTGGGAGAGGATTGCATTTTTCTATCCTTGCCACCACCCTCCCTTTAGTTGCAAAGTACTGGGGGCAACTTTGTCCTTTAATGGTTACACAGGTCATTGTTATGTAACTATTGATGCTTTAACATTCTTTACACAGCAGTTCCTGTGGCTGCAATAGGCACAGTGGTTTAGTTTCAAGAATGAGATCTCTCATCTTCTTAATTTCACAGAACAGCCAGGGGACAACAAAGAAAAGCTAACAAGAAACCCTACCTATGATCTCTTCTTCTCCAACTCAACCACTATCAGTTGCCCAAATTCCTTTTATTCCTCTAACGTCACTTCCCTTCCCTTTTTTGCTTTGTTTTCCCTCTTCCTAGGGCGCATCTACAGTTTGGCACCACTTAAACTGCTGCAAGCTCCATCCTGTGGAAAACGGGGATTTGTAGTGTTAGGAGGTCTTTAGCCATCTCTGCCAAAGAGTGCTGCTGCTTCACAAAACTACAAATCCCAAGATTCTGTAGAATGGAACCATGATAGTTAAACTGGTGTCGAACTGCATCATTTTTACAGTTTCGTTGCACCCCTTGTGACTTCCAGTTCAATGGGTCAACGAATCCACTCTGAGTTTCAGTCTGGACTTTAAAGGAAATGCCCAGGTTGCTTGAACCTATTTGGGGGATCGGGTCCAGCATTTTGTCCTTTCCATCCATAGTTGGGATTGAGGGAGTTGCCATCCAACCTTACAGATTGCGAAACTGGGAAAAGCTAGCCTTGCAACTCTCTCTGACTGACTTAGGGGCTCGACAGATGGGCAGCTCCATGCCACCTGTCTTTGCCCCGAGTCAGTGCTGCAGGAGCTGCATGCTGTAGCACCGATGCACTGCCAAAAAGAAGCTGCCTAGAACAGCTTCTTTTTTGCAGCGCCACGAATAGGAAAGGGCACTGCCATGACACCACTTCCTGCCAGTGACATCTGGATACTGCACGGTGCTTGCATCATCATGGCAGCCCCCATGTGGACGGGAGGCCACCATGATGGTGCTGCCATTCCATATTAGGGTTCAGGAGCGTGCAGTTGCTGCGTGCTCCCAAACCCTAATTTTGGTCCGAGGATGGCGCTTTCTGCCCATCTGTACCAGACCTTAGAAATGTGAAGGCAGCAAAGCAACAAGATCTCTCATCTTGTAAGACAGGGATCACTACTACATAGTGATAGAATTCAAAGATATAGCCATGTTAGTCTGTAGAATCAGTACATAGACAGATTTTGTAGTACCTTTGAGACTAACTGAAAGAAAGAAATTGGCAGCATGAGCTTTCATAGACTTCAGACTACATAGGGGATTAGAGGGCAGTATCCCCCCTGACCATCTGTGGGTCACAGAGACCCCAAAGATGCCAAACAAACCTCCAATTCCAGAAGTATCCTGGCCAAAATTGTGAGCAGAAGTGATATTGCATCACTTCCAATATCCATTGTGGCTGGAATGTGGCTTAAAAAGGAGGTGTTTGGGAGTTCTGGGGGCTTGAAGATTCTGGTCTGTGTTTTCATAAATTCCAATGGCTTGGGCATGGTTTTCAGGTGAAAATAATCTGAAAGCCATACCTCCCTCCAAATAAATAAAATAAAAGATTGGCAGTTTAGTAGCTTTAGGGGATTGGTGAAGGCTTCAGGGGCCACCAAAGTTGAACCCAGGGTTCACATGTAGCCCACGAACCATATTTTCTCCCTCACTCTTGTCACAATCCCTGGTGCCCATTCTGGATAGTCAGGATGCCTCCAAACTCAGTATCGTGTTGTAGAATTCAAAGATTCGTGTTGTAGTAAGAGACTACTTTTCCTGTTCTGTTGATGGTTTTATGATGTTCAGCTATCACCCCACCCCACCCAGGTATTGCAGTTTTAAGGTTTTTCTTAAACTGCCTGTGGAGTGGATAGAAGCGCCTTCATGGGCATTTATTTGCCATTATTCCTGACCTTCATGAACAGGATCAGAAGGGAAGTCTGTGTTTAGAACACTGCAGAGTTCTACAGCTCATAAATCCTAAAGGTCTGGAGGAATCCTTGTCAAGGTTAATAACCTGTTTCATGGGATAGGAGTAGGGAGGACAAAGCTTTCAAAGCCTCCTCATGGGATGCATAATCTGAGAATTAGCCTGATGGTTTCAGCATTATACTTTCGGATACAGTTGACTCCCTCATGTTAGCACAGGCCAAGTTAACTGCTCTCTGCTATCTCCTTCAGGTGTCTGATGCACATCTCACTGAATGACAAATAAAAGACACTCCACTTTTGGCACAGAGGGAAATACAGTTGGCCCTCCACATCCACGGATTCTGCATTCATGAATTCGACCACTCATGGTTTGAAAACATCCAAAAAGCAAAGTGGGCTTCATTTTGACATTTTAGGTTTGTTTTTGTTTTTTAAAAAAAATCATATTTGTTAAATCTAAACACCACCATAAACAAATTTTATACATATATCTCACAAAACAAACTTAACTAAACTACTAAACAAAAGCAAACTTTGGCAGGTACATACCGCTGAGAAGCGGTGGTCTGGCTCTGCCTCCGCTTGCAGCATCCAGCAACCGCAGCCTTTAAACCGTGCAGCTCCCGAACGCTCCGAAGAAGGAGCGCAGAAATCACGCTCCTTCCTGGGCCCCAGAAAAGACACCATGAGGTGCTAGTTGCGCACTTACGTCAAGATGGCGGCGGCCATGTAGAACGGCCGCCGCCATTTGTTACAGACTCAGTCCGTGCTAGGGTTAGGGGCGTCTGGAAGAGACGCCCCTTTCTAACCCTAGCACGGACTAAGTCCATCCTAGGGTGCCCATTTGTAACGGGCCTTACACTACTGATGCTTCTCCCAACTAATGGATTACTATTACTATTTGTTGTTGTTGTTGTTGTTGTTGTTGTTGTGTGCCTTCAGTCAAACCTATCACAGGGGTTTCTGGACGACAACAAATATTCCCTTGATTCATGCTGCTTATATTCCATGTTCCTATAATATGTATTGTGCAGTTTCAGACTTTCCTTTTGCCTCTGTATACATCAAGAGATGGATGTCATTTCAACTTCAGCCCAGTTGTGTCATTAACCACAGCTATGTTCATAGCTATCCTCTGGTACCCCTAGTAGCTCATTGAGTGCCAACTGATCTGGAAGTTTAGGCTTCTATGCCTTACAAACTTTCTTTTTTTAAAAAAAAAAAGGTAATTGTGTTTAGATTCAATATATCATCACTAAAAATTTGGAACTTCTTTTTGATTTACAGCTCTAGCAGCTTTTGCTGCCTTGCCAATTAAGATTCAGTAATACTTTTGCTAGTAAAAGTGGGACCTTGTAAGGAAAGGACTGCTTCTGTTTAATATGCATGCAGTAATTACCTATTTTTTTGGGGGGGGGGGGGGTGACATTTAATAGACTGAAGTTCATTGCCGATCATTTCATACCTTTGTAAGTTTGCTGCTGGGAAAGGACGTGCACTTAACATTTGGGGATCTGACAAAAGAGGAGAAAATTATACCTCTTGGCTATAGCCTTTTGATCTTGTCTATTCTACCAAGGTGAAAAGTAAGGTGTGCTTCATACCAAGAATTCACAGCACAGTTGGGATTGTATTCTCATTGGTTTGACTGATCTTTGATGTCCTGATTTTCAGTAGCAAGATCATTATCATTCCAAAAGTTCTAATCAAAGTCAATTATGCTTTCATGCTTCCCACCTCCATTTTTAGCAAAATAATAATAGTAAATACTTGACATTTTATAGAGTGTTTGAAGTGTTTCACACACAACATCCCAACATACAATACGAAAATATTCAAAATAACAAAGGCTTCCTCACCAAAGGAGGTTTTGTTTTTAAAGTGAAGTGGATTATCAAAATTGTAAATTGGGGTCTTTCTGTACAGAAGTGCGCTGGGTGTTCCACCCTGCCCCCAAGAAACAAAGAATTATCCTTTCAAAATATATGCAGACAGAAGATGAAATGCCAGAAATACTTTGTAAGGTGAAGCAAAGACTCCTTGTCTTTTGGAAATACAGTCTGTGTACAAATCACTTGGGACTAGAATGGGAGAAGGACCTGCCCATCTTTTGAGATCAGCTGCTTCTCATGGGTGTGCCTTTAAAGGCACATCTGGGGGCAATGGGTAGAATAATAGAATCATAAAGTTGGAAGAGACCTCAAGGGCCATTCAATCCAACCCCCTGCCATACAGGAATACACAATAAAAGCACTCCCAACAGATGGCCATCCCACCTCTGTTTAAAAACTTCCAAAGAAGGAGACTCCACCACATTCCCAGACAGCCTAATACACTGTTAAACAGCTGTTACTGTCAGAAAGGTCTTCCTAATGTTGAGGTAATGAAATGAAATTTATTACGGTCAATGACCAGCATAAAATGCTGAGGTAGAATTGTTTTTCCTGTAGTTTTTGAATCCATTGCTCTGCATCCCATTGTCTGGAGCTGCAGAAAACAAGCTTGCTCCCTCCTCAATATGACATCCCTTCAAATATGTAAACGGGGCTATCATATCACCTCTTAACCTTCTGTTCTCCAAACTAAACATACCCAGCAAACTAAGTCACCCCACAAAGGGCATCATTTCCATATCTTAAGAGGACCTTCTCCTGGTGGAACTTTTGCAACTACTTGTCTCAAGAGGTCCTCTTCTCTGGAAGCTGCCTGAGTTCATAGGCCCATTTGGTATAATTCTGTCTGTCATTAGCTGTCTAGAATTTCAGTTCTTTCCTAGTTCTATCTGGAGAACTATAGTATTCCTCAGTGGCTTCCCCTCTGTGTAGTAACCTAACCTGAACCGGCTTAGCTTCTGGGTATGAGATGAGAGTGTTCAAAATAGCATGTTGGCTCCTTTTTAACTGGGTTTATCTGGCAAGTTAGACAATTTTTTTAGATCTCATGGACTACGGCCGGATGTTTTATTTCCCCAGATGCATTTTCTGTGTTGTAAAATTCATGCAGAGGTAGACATATCATATAAATCAAGGGTGGACAAAATGTGGACAATGAGCCATAGGCATCCCTTGGGAATCCCAGTTTCCAATTTGTGAAGTCGAGGCTTTCACGGCTGACATCCATAGTTTTTTGTGGGTTTTTCAGGCTATGAGGCCGTGAAAGTTAAGACTACCTTCACCATGACCTTACCTGTTTCTGCTGGTAGAAGGGCATTTCTCTAGCAGAATCACTCGTGCCGAATTGAAACTTACTGCAATTGGCACATCTTTGACATAAGAGTGCACTACACAGGATCCTATATTAATTTCTTGCCCATGGAAAATAGCACAATTTACTTCTGAGTAACCGTGACTAGGATTGGGTAATATGGTATTAAGGGAAGCAAGAAATCTTTACAAAAGAGAAAGTCTGTTTTCCTAAGGGAGGAAATATTACGGTCATATCATAACACTCTAGGGGTCAAGGCACATAGATTAGCATCTTAACCACCCCAAAAATCCTTGAAGCAAAAGGGGAAAAAAGGACAGCAGTACATACAATTTCTAGCCCAGCTTCTAATAAATCCCACCTGGTCCTGCCATGAAGTCAGCAATTTCGACAAGGCTCAAATATCCAAAGGTTGCTGCTGTTTCTAATATTATTCTCCAAAGCCTTTACTTTTCTGCTTAGCAGCAATTTTTCAACCTCTAACAAGTGCCTCTGTGCTTCCTTAGTTTCAACAAGAACCCTCCCTTCATAAGTATCTCTCTTCATCGCTGAGATATTTTTTGTCTGTGTAAAAAAAGAACTGCAGGGGACTTCTAGCCTGACAATTTGTGCAGTGACTGCATTTCACTTTTTGAAAACTCCCCATGGCCTTAAGCAGTGAACTGTGCAAGATCCCATATAAATGGTATTGATTGATTTTCTTGCCTCAACTCACACTCCAATTCTTCTGTGTGTGTGTGTGTGTGTGCGCGCGCGCGCGCATGTGCATGCATGTTTGTGTGGACAGTGATTGGCAAACAGGGTCATCATCACCAAGAATGGGCGTAACAAATTCCAGTCATGGGAAATAGTCTGTGAGGACATGATCCTAGTTCAAAACACTCTTGTATTCAATGTCAGAAGGAACTTCTGGACTGTTTGAGTGGGTCAGCAATGGAACCAATTCCTAGATAAATGGTGGGGTCTCTCTCTCTAGGTGTCTTCAAAAAGAGGCCAGACCATTACCTGCTGGGGATTCTCTATCTCAGTGGTTCCCAAACTTTGGTCCTCCAAATATTTTGGACTTCAACTCCCAGAATACCCCATTGATGGCCAAGCTGGCAGGGAGCTGAAGTCCAAAACACTTGGAAAAGCATAAGTCTAGCTTCAGTTCCTACACTGAGCAGAAGGGTGGATTCCATGGCCTATGGTGCCCCTTCAAACTCTGTGTGTACATCTGTGATCCTCAACCAGTGCCTGATGACCAACACATTATTTAAATTAATTCACACTTCTCCCATCTTACTTTTGTCTCCTCCTCCTTCTGTTGTCTTTCCTCATTTCAAGTTAGCATACCTTGCATCCCAATTGCTGTATATGGGATTTCATATATGATATCTAGGGTTTTGAGAGGTCATGATGGCCTTTGGAGCCTGGAAGCAACACAGGTAAGGAGTCACATTTGCCTAAGAACATCTAGAAGACCTACATGGTACTAAAATAAAAGTTAAATGGTTTTGCTGCTTACTCTATCGCCAGAATTCCACTGAGGCAGCCATAGCTTAAAGTAGAATAGTAGTACTATAGCAGTGTTGTGTGACACCACAAGAGCCCCATTCTCACTACGATCAGGTTAGTTAATAAAAATGGAAATCTATCAGTTTCAAAGCAACCATTATGGCATGTCTTGTCAAGGAGAATGCTGGCAAGGAGAGCAAGTGGGACTTTTCCTCCACGCAGCTGGGCTGCCACTTCATGGCACTCCCATCTTCCAGAGGAGAGGAGGAGGAAAAATTTCTTATATTCTATATTTCTTGTAGAGCAACCCTTGCACGCCATCCCCCTTTGAGTTGCACCCAACCATTTGAGAATCACTGGGTATAGTATATAGGTAGGACATCATCAAAGTCTTCCCCATTATGGTACAGGCCTGATGTGCAAAATTAATTTCAGTAGTTTTTAAAAATCAGATTTTGCATCTGTACATATAAATCACGATGTTCAGTGTTCTATAAATTTGTGGTTGTTGTAGGGGGGTTGTTGTTGTTGTTGTTGTGTTGTTTTGTTATTATTATTTTTTATTATTATTCTTATTATTATATTGTTGCAAGAAGTCATCCCAGATAGGGTGAGC
>NC_056522.1:365035147-365053888 GCF_019175285.1 Sceloporus undulatus | reverse complement strand
GTGAGAAGAAGAAAGATCCTTTTCAACTCCTCTTTAACCAAATCTCCTTTTCACAGCCCCTCAGCTTAGAAATCACTCAAAAAGTATGATTCATTGAAGCACACAAAGAGGGACAGCTAATCCTGCTCACTTTTTGTCTGCCTTTGGCTGGTCCTATTGCAGCTGCCTTTGCCCACAGGGCTCTGCTCATCTCTCCTAGGGTGTGTTCCTTGTACTTTGTCTGCATCTACAACCCTAGAACCACAAAGAAAGGGAGGGGGAGAAGCTAAAGGCTAACCTGCCATGACCCTCTCTCATAATGTCTCCCTCCCTGCTACGTTTGGCTCCAATATGAGGCAGCCATTGCCAGCGCTTCTAGCTGCGGGCAGTGCATTTCACCAGTCAGCACTATTTCTAACATCTCTTCTGGATTTTCATCCTTCAGGCCTTTAGCTGAGATGAGGCACGTTTTCCTAAACAACTGAAGTCTCAAACATCTATAGTCAGACATTGTTCAGTGATAGACTGATAGAGAATCTCTAGAGTGCTTGTTTGAAAATGTGTACCACATAGAATGCATAATGCTGAACATAAAGAAAAGAAAAATAATGACCATGGAAGGAATACCTAGACATTGAAGAAATTGAAATAGCTAAAAGTTCCCATACTTAGGATCCAACATCGATCAGAATGGTGACAGCACCCAAGAAATAAAAAGACTAGGGATGGGAAGGGCAGTTATGAATGAACTAGATAAGATTGTAAACAGTAAAGGTATACAACTGAACACTAAAGTCAGAATCATCCAATCCATTGTATTCCCTATAACCATGTATGGATGTGAGAGCTGGGCAGTGAAAAAAAAATCAACTCATTTGAGATGTGGAACCTTATTGCACACACTTTTGCCCCTGTTCTGGACACAGGCAGGGAACGTGCATGACTGAGTGAAAACCCATTTTATCTCATGCTGCACTGTCCTCAAGGCAGCCCCATGCCATCACCCGGCCCTAAGCCATCCCCAATCAGGGCTCAGGTGCATGAATTTTGAAAGGCGGAAGCTTTCCAGCAGAGAAAAATCAAGCGCCTGAGCACTGGCGGCTTAGGGCTGGGCGATGGCATGGTGCCACCTTGAGGACAGTGCAACATAAAATAAAATGTGTTTTCAGTCAGCCATGCCCAGATCAGAGGCAAAAGCGTGTGTGATAAGGTACATGGTGCTGAAGAAGAGTGCTCAGGATACCATGGACAGCTAAAAAGACAAACAAATGGGTCCTTGAACAGATCAAACTAGAACTTCCCCTAGAAGCCAAGATGATGAAACTGAGGCTATGGTACTTTGGCACCTCATGGGAAGGCATGACTCACTTGAAAAGGCATTAATGCTTGGAAAGATGAAAAGCAATAGAAAGAGAGGAAGACCATATACCAGATGTCTAGACTCAATTAGGGAGGTGATGGACCTGAATCTACAGGACAAGCAGAGCAGTGGAGAATAGGAGGACTTGGAGATGTCTCATCCACAGTGTTGCCATGAGTCAGGGCCGACTCAAGAGCATTTAACAACAAACAACCACACAGAAACTAAGAAAATATCATGAAGAGCAGGTTGCAGCTAAAAAATGATGGAGCCATCAAGAAAAGACAGTGATCTCATTAGAACAGCCCACCAAACACAATACTGTGATATCCAAAATCCACAAAACAGCAATACCAGGGGCTAATCAAAAATGCACAAAATACATCATGCAAACTTTCAATACCAAAGCATGTGTTGCTGTTTTGTAGATTCTGAATATTGTTGTTTGCTGTATGGCCAACACAGCTGCCCCTGGATATGTTTTCCACCAAACACAGAATGACATACAGGCCTGGCAAACAACAGATTAAGAAGGGTGCATCTTTCTTTCTCTGATTTATTATTTAACTCATGAAAATACTCACAGGATGACATGAAAAGATACAGGCAAATTACATACCCCTTTTCAAAAAGAAAAAAAAAATCGGGCAAGGCAAAGAGAGCAGCATTTGCTGCAATAAAGTAGCCAAACAAAAGGTGCATCTAGAAGTAATGCAGTTTAACACCACTTTAAATACTGTAGTTCCATGCTATGGAATCCTAGGATTTGTAGTTTTATAAGGCCTTTTGCCTTCTCTGCCAAAGAGTGCTGGTGTCTCACAAAACTACAAATCCCAAGATTCTATAGGATGGAGTCATTGGCAGGGTACAGACCACCCAAAAAGGGTGGCCTGTCAGTGCCTGTTTTTCTGCCAGAGGGAAGCCTCAGACGCCAAACGACGAGGCTTCCAGCCGGTGGAAAAAGAACCCACAAAAAGTGGGTTCTTTCTACACCATGATGACGGCGTCACGAGTGTGCTACAGTGTGCCATTGGCACACTCGTTATGCAAGTGCCGCACAGCGCCATGCGGATGCTGCACAGTGCTTGCGAATGCTGTACCTGTGTATACAGGGCACCGTCATTTTGATGCCCTCGTCACATGCTAGGGTTGAGGGGCATCTGGAAGCGCTGCCCCAAGGCAACCCTAGACGTGATGAGGGCGTCTTAAAGGGCCGGTATGTACCGGGCCATTGTCTGCATTGGTCAAAAATATCCTCTCCTGTTATCTCAGCAGGGAGTCCAGACAATGCATGTCCCAAACTGTCCAGACAATTGCAGGCCTGTTCAGCACCAAACTTGGACTATAACTCCTTAAAACAGAATTTTAAAACTCATATATTTCTCCAGATCTTTCCAGAAGATCAGAGTAGTCCATTGCAAAGCTAGGTGCATCCTGCTATGCCACCCCCTGCCCTGCTGTTGCCACAAATTGCTCATTCTAAAGTCAGAACAAGGCATCCAGCTATGTGGTTGATACCATGTGCCTCTTTCTCACTTCAGAGCAAAGCAACCATAACAGCAGTGGTGGTACCAGGTGGCACAGTAAGACGTGTGTGTGAACAGCCAGCTGGCATTGCAACGGATCGATGCTGAGTGCCTTTTCCTGACTTCACAGCAAAGTAACCCATAACAGCAGTGGTGGTGCCAGGTGGCACAGTAAGCCATATGTGTGAACAGCCACCTGGCATCACACTGGAGGGTGCCAGGTAACAGGGAGAGGTTGGGGCAGCTCCGAGGCCAGAATACTTGACATTGCTCCCAGAATATTTTAGCCCATGCAGACAGGACCCAACTGGATTTACTGTAGTTGGAATTAACTTGCATGATTCAGCCTGAGCCAATATCTGCTCACAACCTAGAAAAGTTATTTAAAAATAAATAAAATAAAATAAACCTTTGTTGTTGTTATTTTCCATCAAGCCAACTTTGGCAACGCCATGAATGAGAGACCCACCTAGAGACCCTGTTATTTCAGCTCTTGTAAGTTCACAGTCATGGCCTTCTTGATTGAATGAATCCAGCTGCAACATAGTCTTCCTCATTTCTTACAATCTTCTACTTTGCCAAGTATTACTGTCTTTTCCAGTGAGTCATATCATCTCATGATATGTCCAAAATATAGCAAACTCAATTTAACTATCTTTGCTTCCAGGTCTGATTTGCGCTAGTATCCATTCATTTGTCTTGTAGCAACCCATGAAATCTGTAGAACTCTTGTCCAGCACCACATCTTAAATGAGTTGATCTTCTTCCTTTCAACTTTCTTCACCCTTTAGCTTTCACAGCTATACACAGAAAATGGAAATACTATGGCATGGATGAGTCTGACCATGGTATTCAATGGTGTGTGTTTACACCTGAGATTCTTATCTAGTTCCTTCAAAGCTGCCCTTCCAGGCAGTCTTCTTCTGATTTCTTGACTTCTGTCTCCATTTTAATTAACAACTAAGCTAAAATATAGAAAATCTGTATCTTTGTGTCTTTATAGACATTTTTGAACTAATTCTCCCAGAATTTATTAGCCATCATAGCTACTGGGCTACTGACCTGAAGGAAAAACAAGAGTACTGTGCAACTTGTGACCCACCAAGTTAGATTCAGCATGCCAACTCCATGGATGGTTTTGGAGTACAAAATAAGATGAGTTTCAAGAACCTGGTAGGCTGAAGTTTTTGACATTTGGGCTGGCTTTAGTTTAGTGAGCTACAAGTTATAAAAGCCTGAGGAAGATCTCTGTATAGCAAAGGGCTTAAGCTATTGTGTGTGATCAATGTGGCAGGGCAGGTCACAGAAAACTCTTTCTGGGTTTGAGCTTTTAAAGCTGCAATATGTGAGGGAGATGAAGGATTATTCCAATGAAAAAGAACTGTATAAACGGAAGAGGGTTAGAAGTGGTGCTTGGAGATTTATACTTCCTTTTATTCACAAGGCCCAAGCACTATAAATAATGCACTCAGCAGGGCTACAATAACCTCTCCATTGACAGCCCATCTGTAAAAATACAGTGATCCTCTTCTTCTAATGTCTCTTAAAAAGCTCTTCTGAGAATCCAACACCTTTGTCATCCTTGGTGCAGATTTCTTGAAGAAAGGATGGCATTTATCACAGACCATGCTGCCCATAGACCTGCAAGCAGCAATTGCAATAGTAAGCTAAAACAGAAGGAGCTGAGAGTTTATATATACAGCAGATATATGTCTCTGTGTGTATGAACACGCACACATCTGTGGACCTTATTGCATTAACAAATAAAGCCAGCTTGCCTGTTTCGGCTTGAATTCAGGATCCAGGATGCCCCTGGATATAACCATACCTAAATCGCTGCCGATCTAGCCAGGATGCCACTGTCCAGATGTATCCCGGGTCAAAGCCTTACTCAGCTGGCCCTTTCTGAAGTTGGGAGCTCCCTGACTTTGGAAAAGTGCTGGCTGAGCAAGGCTTCGACCCGAGATGCATCTGCATGGTGGCATCCCAGCTAGATAGGTGGTGATTTAGGTATAATGACATCCAGGGAGATCCCAGATCCTGAATTCAAGCAGGAAGAGGCAAACCAGCTTATTTGTTACTGCAATAAGCTCCTATGTGGGAAAAAATGTCCCTTTAAGAAGTCATATAATATAAAATAATTTCTGTGGCTGTAAATGTTAAGAAACACCAGGTGTCAACCCTAATGGTATATAAGGGCTCTGGAACCCAAGACAGGTGTGTGTTGGAGAGTTTGTAGAGGGTTTTTGTTGGAGAAGTATATTGCAGCAGACAGTATATGTTGACAGAAGTCAGAGCTTCTGTTGTAAATAATTTGTATATATTTTGCAACAGGAAGATAAAAGTCTCCAAGGACTTTGGAAGAAGTCAACTCTGTCTGTATATTATTTCAGGTTGGTTAGTGCTTTATTGCCAAATACTGCATACTGGGTTGTGCTTCCATACTCTGCTGTGAGCTACTGTTGATGTCAAGCACCTCAGACAGTGCTGAATGTTGATACTTCTGTTTAGTCTTAGTTTTTGTTTGTTTTGGTCACTGCACACCTACAGGACATAGAGCACAGCCAACAATTTATACTGTAGAAATAATGTTACTTGAGACCACTTTAAGTGCTGTAGCGCCATCTTATCGAATCCTGAGATTTGTAGTTTTGCAAGGCTGAAAAATGTTAGGTTATTTCTTTATTTTTTACTAATAAAACAAGCAAATATTGCGCCTCTTGAGATGTGTCTCACAATTCTTCTGTGGATTTTATTGGATGCTTTCCAGTTTTTCTTTATCTCCTCCTAAAGAAAGAAGCAGTTGCAGACATTGGAAAGACATATGATATATGAAAGAAATATGAAAGAAAGAAGCAGTTGCAGACAATGGAAAGAAATATGATATATGAAAGAAATATGAAAGAAAGAAGCAGTTGCAGACAATGGAAAGAAATACGATATATGAAAGAAATGTGAAAGAAATATGATAGCAGTCTCTAGGACAGAAGAGACAAGCAGTTGGTGGTCCCTCCCTCCCTCCCAGCCCTGGTCTAATAGCCCTCATGAAAAGTCATGTTTTTTCAAGTAATATTTCATTCTAAATATCTTGTGTAGAAAAAGCTCTTAGAAAATCCAAGTTGTTGTTTTGCTTGGTTAGTTGTTTGTTTGTTTTTTACTAAGGAGAGCTTAATGTAATAAACATTCATGGGTAGGAATTCTGTTTAGTTCATCCTTTTTCGTAAAAAAAAAAGCCCAATATTCAGAATGAAATGAAAATAATTTGAATGATAAGAGGGAGACAATGGGACAGATTTGCCCATCAAGACAGAGAGCTTTGGATACTTAGCTCTCATGTTACTGAATCCTTGTGAACTCAACCCTGAATTCGGTTTGGATTCCCTGCTTCCATTTTCCTCTCTCACACACATTATCTTTAACAACTAAATGTCAGACAAGTACAACATAATATTTACCACATGGCAAATAACTGTGTATACTAAATCTGGCCATAACAGATGGATACGAATTCAATGGAGTTCATTTTGGGGGGGGAAATTACCAAAATTGACAAATGTCTTCCAAAAATTCAACGGAAAAACCTTCAATGTTTTTTTTAAAACCCAAATATGAGAGAAAGAGAAACCAAAAGATTCATCCAGCCTAGTAGTAGCTTGGGGGGGGGGGGGGGTACTTTAAACAAAGAAGGATAGAAAAACTGCAGTATGAGCCCATATTTGTGGGAACAGTAGCCATGGGATTTTCTACACCACTTGAAAAGAGATGTTCTCTCTAGCCATTTTCTAGGTTCTTAAGCATGATTCTATGCTGTGCTTCTAGCAGCAACTTAATACAAAATCTCACAGGAGAACCTAGAAATGCCTAGAGCAGTGTTCTCTCTAGAAATTTCTAGATCCACCAGTGCAACTCTATGGTCAACCTTTGCCATAAGTCATTCATTTCAACAAGGCTCACTATTATCCATGGTTTCATGTTTCCATGATAAATTCGGTTACATATCCCTACAGATGCAGAGGTTTGTACTATAATTGGTCTGCTACATCTCACAATGATAAAGGGCAATGAACTTATTTGGTGGCTAGGGTTCAGCATTTTCAATGGCTTTTTAAAAATTCACACTAAACCCTTGGGAAGATTAATTGCCCCACAGACATGGAAGCTGCCACATGTGGCCAGTTATGGGATCATTCCAACAGACATGTATTGCATGGAGTATGTTCTAGCTAATGTGCATCATTCTACAGCCTGTTTGCTGCACATGATGGCAGACCAATTCATTAAAAAAAAGAACCACCAACAAAAGTCAGTACACACACATACATATATTTATGGCTTCTATCCACCCTTTAGACAATTTTCCCCCTTTCTTAGATGAAAATCTGGCTTGCAAAAAGGGTCTACAACCACTGAGGTGACATTTTCCACTCAGGACTAGTCTAACAGGCATGGGCCAGATTGCCTTCAGCAGCAAACCAATGTAACATAATGCAGGAAAGTTTTTGAATTTAAATCTTTCTGGAATCAGCCAGTGCATGGATAAGTGACTTTATGAGAATGCGTGTACACAGCCTTCAGGAAGAGAAAGAATGTTAATGTAAGAAAGAAAGAAACTGCTAGTGTGTATGCTTCTATTGGTGTATCACCAATGAGAGGACAAAAAAGCTGGTGTTCCCCACCCCACACCCAGGATCCTACTTCCTGATGACCTAAATGTCTCTAAACTCAAAGGATATAATCCCCTACAGATATTTGGTCTCCTGATGATTATCTCCTAACCTCTCTCTTCTGGTGTTAAGTCAACATCCCCTCCCCATTTCATGCCATTCTGGTTCTAAATATAGAAGAATGACATGTGCCTTGGGCCCATTGTGGAAGATGCTACATATGGATAATGACTGCACTTTTTTGGACAATAATCAAAGAAATCACTCAGTCATCAGGATGACCTCATGGCACAGAAAATCTTGTTAAGCAGCAGCAGTTGCGGTTTTAAGTATCTCTGGTTACACCACTCTTAGTCAGGTCTGTGGAAATTGAGAGACTACAAGAACAAGTATTAAAGAAAAAGAAGACAAGTGGATAGAATCCTGTTGGTTAACCCCATCTAGAGTAGACCCATTCACTCAATTGTTGAATGGTGAGTCAATATAAAGGCAAATCTAACTAGGTTTGGGGAGAAAACAGGGTTGTTGTTTTTTAAACTCATTTTTTGTTGTTTGAAACAGTTTTGGAGGAGGGAAGTTAAACCAGGGTTGTTGGGTTTTTTGCATTAATGTATAGGACTACACCAATACAGGGCTAAATCAGAAAATTAAGTAGCAAAATGCAATTCAGATGTTATGGCCACTAGCTTAATATTTTTTTCTTTTAAAAGTGTTATTGTAAACCATGTTGTTTTGACTGAACTTCTGTTAATTGAAGGAATTGTTTCTAAATCACAGTTCTCGCACTATAAAATAAAGTGATTAAAAAGAAGCAACTGACAGTGGATACTGATCTAACAATGAGCAACAGCCAATGAACTGTTAAAGTCAAAATGTTGCAATTCAAACTGTCATTGTTGTTCCAGTAGAAGGGTTGGAAAATAGTAATAATAGCCAGCCTCTTTTAAAAATGAATAATCATTTAAGAATATCAGGAGTGTTTTGCTTTTTTATAAAGACATTTGGTTTAAACCAGTAGTCCCCAAACTTTTTCCAGCTACCGCCCCCTTCCTCTTAGGCAGCAACCCTAGTGTGCCCCCTCATGCATATTCCTTAATATTCGGTCTACTGTTCTACTGAAAATTCAAAACAACCAATCTTGGTCACTGCTCCCTCTGAACCCAGTCACCTTGGGAGCAGCAACCGAGAAGCCTGTCGCCTGGACTGGCTTTGCAACAAATACTGACCTGGGCGATGGGCTTCTTGGTCACTGCTCGACTGGCTGATGAGTTGCTGCTCTCTTTGTACCTGGTCACCCTGGGAGAAGAAACCAAGGAGTTGGCTGACCAGCAATCGAGAAACCTCTCACCCAAACCACCCCTCCACCAAATGCCAGTGTGGGCAACAGGCTTCTTGGTTGCTGCTCAACTGCTCAGTTACTCCTCCCAAAGTCATCAGGTGCAAAGGGAGAAGCTTGTCTCTTGCAAGGAAGGACTCTCAATCCTTCTTGTTGGGGCAGAAAGGGGCTCAGCCACTCCAAGGTGAAAGACTCTTTCCAAGAATTGACTCCAAATATTCCTCCCTCTCCTTCACCAGAGACATATCTTCCCCACACAGTGTCACTAAGGTTGCTGTCACCCAGTGCAAACAAGGGGGGAACTGCCTTGCTCTCCCACCCTGGCTGCTTGCCAGCCCAAACAGATCATTGCTGAAGCACACTTCCTTCCCTGAAGGACAGATTTTCAGGGTCTGACACAGCTGCAGGTATACCAGATTGCAGAAAAAGCCCTCTGGGAGGTCGCAATCAATCCATTTCTTGTAGGTTGCAATAAGTTCCTCCCAGAGGACCTGAGAGCACGGGGCAGACTGTATGGAAGTAGCCGATCCCTTAGATAAGTTGGGCCCAAGCCATGTAGGGCTTTAAAGATAATGACCAACTCCTTGTACTTTAAAGGTAATGAACAATAACACCTAAGCTGTAGGTACACTGAGTCTTTCCCTGTTCTCCACTTCTACGCTGTGCTGTTGCTATTCCAGAAGAATAGTGTTGTCACTAAGGATGATATCACCCCACTCATGGGGTCACCCCATGGGCCTCCTAGGATGGGGTCTGAATAGGAGGAGGGTCTCACCTGGGGAAGGGTCTCAGCCTGGGGAAACCAGCATCCTGCAGGTGCCTTTCAGCAAAGACCATTGCTGCCCAGTGTCACCCCTTCTGATGATATCACCCAGTGCAGTCCACCCACCCACCCACACACACACACACACACACACCGGTGATGCCACTGCAGAGGGAGGCATGGTAGCAGTCATATTTTGTTAATTGGTGAGAGCAGCAACTAGTAACCACAGGGCCCAATCTGGTCCCATGAACGACTTGCCCACACAGAGGATCATAGACATGGAATTAGCCTTGTAGACCATTTAATCCAAAACTCTGCTTTATGTAGTAAACACAGAGCTAGAGCATCCCCAGCAGATGGCTAATCAAACTTCCCTCAGATATCTACAAGAAGGGAGAGCTCACCACTTTTCTAAGCAAATGGTTCCAATGTCAAACTACTCTTGTTATCAAAAGCCTTCTTCTACTGTTCAGCTGAAATCTGTCATCTTGTAACTTAAGCCCATTTGCCCTGGGGAAATTCAATAAATACAGTCAGCCCTTCATATCCACAGGGGTTCATTCTGGACCACGACAACCCCCACCCACAGGTGCCAAAAATTGCAGGACCTCAAGTCCCATCTGTTTTAATGCCTGCATGCCGTGTGCACAGCTGTGACAGTGCAGCTGCATTCATGCATCCCCATTGGGGACAATGGGGCAGGGCCATCCACAAATGTTCAAATATGCAGATGGCCAGCCCACAGCTGGCAAGAGCCAACTGTATACCTGTTTCCATTAGGGAGACAACCACCTTGTACTAAGTCTGGCATAAATGTTTGAGCACTAGACTATGATTTTGAAGATTGGGCTTCAAATCCATGCTTGGCCATGGAAACACACTGGGTGATCTTAGGCAAGTCATATACCTTGAGGACCGCCTCTCCCCATACAATCCGCCTCGCACACTCAGAACATCTGGGCAGCAACTATTGAGGGTCCCAGGGGCACGACTATCCTCCACTGCAAGGAGGACATTCACCATCTCGGCCCCGACCCTCTAGAATATGCTGCCCATAGAGCTCCGCTCGGCCACCTCCCTGGCACAGTTCAGGAAGGATCTAAAAACCTTCCTGTTCAAACAAGCATTCCCCGAAACAAGTCCTAGTTAGCCCCCCCCCCCCTCCGACGGCAATGATGATCTGGCTAGAAGGTATTTTAATGTACTTTTAATGTATTTTTATTGTTATTGTTATTGTACTGTATTTATGTTGTACACCGCCCTGATTGATAGAAGGGCGGTATAAAAATAAAGCTTTTATTATTATTTTATTATATATATGTAATGCTTTGAGCATTGGAATATGACTCTGGAGATCAGGGTTTGAATTCCTGCTTGATCATGGAAATGCACTGGGTGATCTTAAGCAAGTCACACCCTTTCAGCATCAAAGGAAGCCAATGGCAAGCCTTCTCATGATAGGGCCACTTTATAAGTCACAAAAAAAATTTAAGCACACAACAATAACAACTAAGAGGAGTCTCACAAGGCAGGGGCAGGATATGGCAACTGAAATTTACTATGTATATGAATTCACAGGGATTCGAAGCCAGTTTAAAAAAAAAAAGTTTAGCACTCAGAGCCCTCAAGCTTTTAAATTTATTTCAATTACAGTTATGAAAATGTTTGCAAATGTTGATAAAGTCTTGGCTGGAATTCTGTGTTGCAATCTTTGTTGTGTAACATTACACATACTTAGTTACACAGCAGAGATGCAAAAGAACCCTGCTTGTGAATTGTGAAGATGCATAACAGGACATTGACAAAACTGTCCTGATGCACATCAGGTTCCATTGTATATCAATGTGCAACAGCTTTATTGGCTTCCTTACTTAGGTGGGTTACAGACGGGCCGTTTGCAGCGCGTCCGCGACGTGCTAGGGTTGCCTCGGGGCGGAGCATGCACATGCCCCGCAACCCGAGCACGTCACGCATGTGCCGCAATTGCGCAGCACCATCCATAGGCACATGCACCCGCCACGTCACAGCTGTGCAGTTTCTAGACGGAGCTGTGCAGCTGCGACATAGCAGCCCCGCCTTTGGCGCTTTGCGGCGTCGCAAAAAGGAGCTGCTTTTTTGGGCTCCTTTTTCGCTGCGCAGCTGCACCGCGCTATTTGTATGTTGCGGCGCAGCTGTGCAGCAAAGTGAGGCGCTGAGGAGGCGCCTCCTTTGGGCGGTCTGTAACCCACCTTTGTAACATAACAGCAGCCCCTTGTTGAATACAGACTTTACAAAACTGCTCTGTTCTATTGGGCAACTTAAGTCCATTTATGAAGATATAAGTCCCCAATTGAATTCCAGCCATCATTTTTAAAAACTGAAATAAAATTTTGACCCACCTTTGTCTGAAACCTATGGTTCTGTTAATAAAGCCTGAAGTCACATTAGTCTTTTCAGTTATGGCAATAAAGGCAACTGAGGCCCGGTACAGATGGGCAGGAAGCGCCATAACAGGGCCAAAATTAGGGTTCAGGAGCACGCAGCATGCTCCCAAACCCTAGTGCGTGGTGACGGCACCATCATGTCGGCCTCCAGTCCACACGGGGGCCACCATGATGATGTAAGCACTGCGCAGAATCCGCACATCGCAGGCGAGAAGTGGCGTCATGGCAGTGCCCTTTCCTGTTTGCAGTGCTGCAAAAAGAAGCCACCCTAGGCAGCTTCTTTTTGGCAGCGCATTGGTGCTGCAACGTGCGGCTGCTGCAGCACCAACTCAGGGCAAAGATGGGTGGCATGGAGCTGCCCATCTGTCGAGCCCCAAAGTGTGTATGAGAAAAATCACAGACGCAGAAAGACAGACAAAAAGCAGAAGATAGAAACATGGGGTGCATCTACACTGTAGAAATAATGCAGTTTGATACCACTTTAAGTGTTACACCTCCATCCTATGGAATCTTGAGATTTGTAGTTTTACAAGGTCTTTAGCTTTTTCTGTCAAATTATTTCTACAGTGTAGATGCAACTGAGGTGCCTCCAACCTTCTTTGTTAGACATGTAGTAGGACAGACTGACCCATTTTCTTATCAAGAGTAAATGCTCCTCAATAATTTTTAGGTGTCGAGTGACCCAATCTGGTTATTTCTTCAATCTTTCAACTCTTCCCATTCTATTCTGAAGACAATGAATTCAAGAAATTTGTTCAGAACAGACAGACAGCTGCTGAGACAGTCTCAGTACCTCACCAACTATAATGGAATTCATGTCTCTTGGGTTTACTTTTAATTTACAGCTGAGTAAAAACATCCCTGTGTAGAATCTGGCCCAATGTTCAAAGCAGCAGCATCTAATGAAACACCTGGCCACATCTCAGACTTTAGCAAACATGGTGCAATCACACCCAGCATATTATAGACTTCTTTAGATCCTGTAACATCAAAAGAAGGCTTTAAGCCTAATACATTCTTCATCTTTCAACCATCACACATAATTTACACTGAATGCAGGAATAGCCAAACAGAATTTATATTTAACACATATCCATTCTTTACATCTTCTGATTGGGAGTATAAATATGTCTTAAAAACTTGCTTTAGTGTATGTTTAGAGGATCAATACATTTGTTTTCTACAATTCTGGCTAGGAACACAATTCCTACAGAGCGATATATGCCAAGCAAAAAGAAGGGGGTGTCAATGTCAATTGCCTTATGATAAAAGAAAAACATCAGTGTCCTAAAGGGTGCAGAGGAGTGAACCTTGTCCAAAGAAAGGGCAATTTACCAGAGGCACTGCACAGATCTGCCAGATATGTAATAATTAATAATAATAAATAATAAAAGCTTTATTTATATACCGCCCTTCTTCCAATCAGGGCGGTGTACAACATAATAGTAAACACAAAATACAGAACAATAAAACATATTAAAATATACATTAAAATTACATTCTAGCCTGCTCGCCATTGGCCGTCGGGGGGGGGGGGACTAGCTAGGACTTATATTGGGGAATGCTAGCTTAAACAGGAAGGTTTTTAATTCCTTCCTGAACTGTGCTAGGGACGTGGCCGACTTTACAGGATTGACTTTACAGGAAAGAAACATTGGGCCTAGTGGTCTTATGCACTCTGTATTCTAAATTTCTAATGTATTCTAGTTCTAAATTTGCATTTCTATTTGTTCATCAATTTACTAATTTCATACAAATCTGTGCCCCTTTTTCTTCTCTTTTTGATTATACATTTCCTCTTTGGGAGATTACAAGCTAAACAGTCTCCTTAATGTATACACTGGTTCCCCATTCATATTAGCCAACTGCATCTTCAGCTATCATAATTTTTGGAGGCCATTGTCCATCTCTACTTCTTCAGCCTGTTGAGCAAAAATCTAAAGTTGACCAATTTGCTGAGTAAAACCAGATCTTGGAAAAGTTCTCTTTTTTACTACAAGTCTCAGAATCCTTTAGACAACATGTCTGTTAACAACTTGGTATAAAAAGTTCATTCTTGATTTGCACGTTTCAAGACTTTGCAGTCTTTTTTTCATTTGTTGATGTTTGCTGTTATTTGCCATTAAGTTGTCTTCAATTATGGCTTCCAAGAGACCTAGGAGTTTATCACACCAGCTTTTTTTCTCTTGCAACAGTCAGATTCATGAAGCAAATGGAAAACATTTAGTATCACAATCATGTGAATTTCCCCTCCGCAACAGCTCTATAACCCCACCTTCTGCATCTTTCAGTGCATGTGTGCCTTTGCCAAGGTTATTTTTACACCATTCCTTTTTGGGGTTTCTTATTTTTATTTTTGCTATAATAATGCAATCACAGCAAAAATGAAAAACAAAAAACCAAAAGACATTACCATGTACAGATGTGAGATCTGGACAATGAGGAAAGCAGATAGGAGGAAAATCAAGTCATTCAACTTGTGGTCCTGGAGAAGAGTGCTGAGGATACCCTGGATAGCCAAAAAGACAAAAAATGAGTCCTAGAAAAAAATCAAGCCTGAAATACCCCTAGAAGCCAAGATGATAAAGTTGAGTTTATCATGCTTTGGTCCCGTCATGAGAAGGCATGACTCATTGGAAAAGACAATAATGCTAGGAAAGGTGGAAGGATGTAGAAAGAGAGGAAGACCTCACGCCAGATGGATGGACTCTGTTAAGGAGAATACAAGTATGAATTTACAGGACCTAAGCAGAGCAGTGGAAGATAGGGAGTCTTGGAGATTTCTCATCCACCATAAATCAGGAGCAATTCTAGGGTAATTAACAACAGCAACAAAGGGAATAAACCCAACCTTGGCCTGCTTGGGAATAGTGGGGAAGAAGAGACTAATGCCACTATGTGCCATGTGATATCCACCATCATTACTGCTGTGAAAGGGATCTATCATACCAGAGAGTGTATGTGAGTAATACTAATAATAATAATAGAGTTTATATTTCCCACCTCTCCAAAAATCGAGGTGGGATTACAGCAATAAAATAATACAAGTTAATACAAATGGTACAAAATATTAATACAAACAATAAACACTAATATTGAATTTACCACTTCCTATTAGTACTCTTAAAATCAATTTGTCAGTAGTCAGTGATCACAGTCGAGAGTGGGATATTATCAACTTCTATATAGAATCTAGTGGATAAGCCCGCCGGAAGAGATCCGTTTTGAGTGCCTTCTTGAAGGTCTCTAAGGTAGTGATACAACAGATCTATTCCAGTAGGCTATTCCATAATTTTGGGATCACTGTTGTAAACGCCCTATGGGAAGTTGTCATTAACCTGTTACTATGGTGTTCCAGTAAATACTTCCCTGATGTTCTGAGAGTGTGGAGCAGATTGTGTAGGGAGAGGCATTCCTGAAAGTAACTGGGGCCTGAGCCATATAGGGCTTTAAAGGTAATGACCAACACCTTGTATTGTGCCCAGAAGGTAATTGGCAGCCAGTGAAGATATTTTAGTACTGGTGTTATATGGTCAAACCTAGATGTGCCGGTGACCAATCTGGCTGCCAATTGAAGCTTCCGGACTTGGTACAAGGGTAGCCCCAAGTAGAGTGTGTTACAGAAGTCTAAGCAAGAGATTACCAGGAGCCTATTGACAGGTTTTCCCTGTCAATGAAAAAGTGCGCTACAGAAAAAAAGGCATTAAAAAGCAACAACTGAATAGACATTATGTCATGTGATAAGTAATGGACAAATATACTAATACTGTATCTTGTTTTAATTCCAGCTTACAGTCTTGTGTGATAAAGTTCCTGTTCGTCAAGAGCCATCCTCAGGTATTACAAACTCAGCCTTCTTTAACTGGCCTCCTTGATTGAATCAGTCTTACTGCTAGAGATCTCTTGTCCATTCCCCTGAAATAGCATCTGACACCACCATCATTTTTCTCCTATATGATTTTTTAACATATCCTGATGAAGAAGCCAGTGAAGTTTCAAAAGATTGCATAATGCATTTTATGCTTTAGAACTGGCTCAAAAAAGGTATCTCTGCTTGTTGATTTTGGATTTTGTTGTATTCCCCTAAACTAAAGCTCTCTAGCCGAGAATTCTATGGACCTACTCAAATTACAAATTACAATATCCTGTAAGATGGAACCATGCCAGTTAAAGTAGTGTCAAAGGGCTGTAACCGTGTAACTCAGCTCCTCCTGCCCTGAACCAGATCCTGGAACCTTCTAAGGCCTGCTGTGACCTGTTTAACGACTTTTTTGCGGATAAAACCTCTCGTATAAGTGAAGGTCTGAACGCCGACATTATGGCAGAACCTAGGGTAGAAGTGTCCAGAGCCTCCGTGGACTATGTTAAACTGGATCAGTTTGAGTTGGTGAGTACCGAGGATGTGGACAAGATCCTCGGAAATGTTCGGAAAACAACCTGCTCTCTTGATCCCTGTCCCTCGTGGTTAGCGGCCCAGGGGGGACCGGTGGTAACATCTTTGTTACGCCGGATAATTAATACATCTTTAAGGGATGGGCTATTTCCATCGGATCTTAAATTGGCCATAGTAAGACCGATCCTAAAAAAGCCCTCCCTTGACCCCCTGGTACATAATAATTATCGGCCTGTTTCGCTGCTACCATTTTTGGGAAAGGTGATCGAGAGGGCGGTTGCGATCCAGCTTCAGGCAGTCTTGGATGAAACGGATTATCTGGACCCATTTCAAACTGGCTTCCGGGCGGGTTACGGGGTTGAGACGGCCATGGTCGCCTTGGTCGATGATCTCCGTCTGAGCATCGACGGGGGAAGCGTGTCCCTGTTGGTGCTCTTGGACATCTCAGCGGCTTTCGATACCATAGACCATGGTATCCTTCTGGGGCGCCTGGCAGAGGTGGGGATCGGGGGCACTGCGCTCCAGTGGTTCCGTTCCTACCTCTCCGGGAGGTCCCAGATGGTGCAGCTGGGAGACGTGTGCTCCGACAAGAGGCCCCTTAAAACTGGGGTCCCTCAAGGGGCCATTCTGTCTCCCATGCTATTTAACATTTACATGAAACCGCTGGGACAGATCATCCGGAGACATGGGGCGCGGGGTTATCAGTACGCTGATGACACCCAAATTAGTTTCTCTATGTCTCCGACTGATGCAGTGACTGGGGATGGCGTCTCTCCTCTCGTGGCCTGTCTGGAGTCAGTAATGGGCTGGATGAGGGAAAATCGACTCAAATTGAATCCAGAGAAAACGGAGGTACTAGTGATAGGTTCCCCTGGTCCAGGAATGGCGGTGGTTCCACCTGTCCTGAATGGGGTCACGCTCCCTGTGAAGGACTCCATGCGCAGTCTGGGCGTGCTTCTTGACTTGTCGCTTCACCTGACTGCTCAGGTGAATGCGACGGTCAAGAGCACTTGTTATCAGCTTCGGCTGATTCTCCAGCTACGTCCATACCTGGCCCAGAGGGACCTAGAAACTGTTGTACATGCTCTGGTAACTTCGAGATTGGATTTCTGCAATGTACTCTACATGGGGCAACCCTTATACCAAACTCGGAAGCTGCAAATGGTGCAAAATATGGCAGCCCGGCTGGTCACTGGTGCTCCCAGGACCAGCCATATAACACCAGTTTTAAAAGATCTCCATTGGCTGCCCATTCGCTTCCGAGCTCAATATAAGGTGTTGGTAATTACCTATAAAGCCCTAAATGGCTTGGGCCCAGGATACCTAAAGGACCGCCTCTCCCCGTACATTCCGCCTCGCACCCTCAGAACGTCCGGGCAGCAGCTACTGAAGGTGCCTGGGGCTAGATTAGTCTCCACTACTCGGAGGACGTTCTCCATAGCTGCCCCAGCCCTTTGGAATGCGCTGCCCACAGAGCTCCGCTCGTCTACTACCCTGGCCCAATTTAGGAAGGACCTTAAAACCTTCCTATTCCAACAGGCATTCCCCGAATAAATATCCTGTGGGCCTCCCTCCTCTTTCGTGGCCAAGAGGCTGGGCTCTGGGGCTTTTATTGTTGGTTTGTTGTAATGTGTATTTTATTGTAAACAGTTTGTATTTTTAACATGTTGTAAGCCGCCCTGATCAGAGGAAGGGCGGCATATAAATAAAAATTTTATTATTTATTATTATTTATTACATTCCAAAAGTCCAGAGCACAGGCTTGGAAAATGATTAAGCCAGAAATAAAGTAAGATGGAGTGTCTTTCTTATCAGCTCCCAGCACAACACACTGCCTGCTAGAGACTTCTAGTGTCACAAATTATGTTACTTTCCAGCAAGGGGCTGCTAACCAGCAGGCAGCACCAAAATGCCAATTTTAATTAGGACCCTGATTTTCCCAACACATGTCGTAATTTATTCAGAGTGAGAAACGCTCCTTACCTTATACAGACACAGGCACGCAGGCTTTGCAGGCTGCTGAGCTGAGCAAAACTAAGTTCCACTGTATTCCCAGGAGGCTTAAAAATACTGGGGACATTAAAAGGATCTGTCTGCTGGGGCGGCAGGTTTAAGATGAATGTGTTAATGGCACAGTTGCAGGAGTCAGGGAGGCGAAGAGGCAGGGGGTGAGGAGATAGCCCTGAATTTCACTACAGAGGTTTTATACACAGACACACTCAGAGACACAGAGAGAGAGAGAGAGAGAGAGAGAGAGAGAGAGACTTTAATTTTGCTCCCTATACTTTAGTGTG
>NC_056522.1:365023704-365034747 GCF_019175285.1 Sceloporus undulatus | reverse complement strand
TTTTCATCAGTTGTTGTGTCATATGTTGAATAGCTGAGCCTTGGACTACTCGGTTGGCACTAAAAAGGCTTTGAAAAGGCAAACATCCTCTAAACAAATCTTGCCAAGGAAACCCCTAATAGGTTCACCATATATTGGAAGCAACTTGAAAGCACACACAACACACAGTGAAGACCTTAGGAACAGGAGATTCCACCTCAACATTAGGAAGAACTTCCTGACAGTAAGGGTTGTTCGACAGTGGAACAAACTCCCTCGGAGTGTAGTGGAGTCTCCTTCCTTGCTTTAAGCAGAGGCTAGATGGCCATCTGTCGGGGATGCTTTGATTGTGATTTCCTGCATAGCAGGGGGTTGGACTGGATGGCCCTTGCAGTCTCTTCCAGCTCTATGATTCTATTATTCTAATTAGTGTTTGACCATCTTCACTGTATAGGGAGCTTTGGTCCTGATATGTAGGTCCAAACACTGCTTTAAGAGCTTCGTAAAATCCTCTGGAATCACCCAGGTCTGCACAACATTGTGTCTTTTCTGCTAAGTTGATCCACCACTTGTTCTGAATGTCTCGGAGTTTTTGTTGGAGTTGACTACATGCAAGGTGAAAGGCTGCTTTTCTTACATGGCAAAATGGCTGGGCGATGTGTGCCTGGTGAGCAGTTCTCTTCTTTGCCAACAGCTCCTGGATCTCTTGGTTGTTTTCATCAAACCAGTCTTGATTTTTCTTGAGAGAGAATCCTAAGGATCCTTCCGCAGATTGCAGGATGCTGTTTTTGATATGTTGCCAAAGCGCTGTAGGAGAAGAGTCTATAGGGTGGTCTTCAAGTTTTGTTTGCAAATTTGCCTGGAAAATGTCTCTCATGGCAGCTTGTTGAAGATTGTTGACTTGGAGTCTCCTCTTTAGGATGCCACCCCTCTTAGGTTTAAACTTGAAATGAAGATCTTACATCTTACGAGGTGACATTCTGTTTGACATTCTGCACTGGGCATCACTCAGGTATGACGGACATCGTGAATATTTCTCTGGCACACTAGGATATAGTCAATGAGGTGCCAGTGTTTGGATCGGGGATGCATCCAGGTTGTCTTCAAGCTGTCTTTCTGCTGAAAGATGGTGTTTGTAATAGTCAGCTGCTGTTCTGCACAAAAGTCTAGCAGGAGGCATCCGTTATCATTACAGTTTCCAACACCATGCTTGCCTAAAACACCTTTCTAGGCTTCGAAGTTCTTTCCTACTCTCTCTCTCTCTCTCTCTCTCTCTCTCTCTCTCTCTCATATTTTTATCTGGAGACAGTAAACATTTGTGGTGCCTCTCATCCTAATGCAGTATTTACAGTTTCATTTCCTAGCCCACTCAGAGCCAAAGTTTTGAAGTTTTCCAAAATTATTAATAATAAAAATACTAATGGAGAAGGAACCCTCCCCTCCTAAAAAAAAAAAAAGAAAGAAAGAAAGAAAGAAATCAGCTCACAAGGAATGTGCTGGTTCTGTAGCCACAGGATGCTAAGTGTTGTAGAAGAGGGGCACGATTATTATGTGGAAACAGGAGAAAACATCCTTCCCCTGAGGCTGAGAGCATGTGACTTTCCCAGTTCATCCAGTGCGCTTCATGGCCAAGCTGGGAGTCAAATCATAGAATCATAGAATAATAGAGTTAGAAGAGACCGCAAGAGCCATCCAGTCCATGTTTCTAGAGTTGTAGTCCAATACTCAAACTCTTACGCCATGCTGGTTTTATAGAAGCTACCCAAGCTTCTGGGCTGTATCCCTGAAATAGTTTTAATACCTTGGAAAGTTCCTTTTTAAAGTTCTGACCGAAACCTGGAGCAGATTTCCCAGCCCACTGCCATGAGAATTACCATTCAACATTCAGCTACTGAGTGACTTCAAACAAAAAACTGTGCTTCAAGTAAAATAAGATCCATGGCCACTTCACATAAAACTGAGTCTGTAATAATAATGACAGTGGTCTGATGTTGGACAGGAGGAGTTATAAGCAGCATCAGGTTAGTCTGGCTAATCTCAACACTGGTGCCACTGCCAAGTTTGTCGAATGATCCTCCCCTTCGGCATCAAATGACAGAAGCAAAGCAAATAGTATTAAGAGTCTGTTAGCACTGTGCCAAGCCTGCCAGAGGGTATCACTTTTCTAAGTGCTTTAGTTTAGTGGTACTGCTGCCAGTCACTGACAGCCTTAAAAAGCTAAACAGCAGTTGCCCTGGGCGCTTAGGGCTGATCTTCCATGTTAGATCAACCACATGGAGGATGACTAAAAAACAGCATCGCTCTGGCAGCTTCCTAGGCAAGGACTGTGTTCTACATGCAGTGAGTGTGATCTGTGGCTACAATAAGCAGTTGTCAAGGGACTGCAGCCCCACTGCCAAAAGGCCCTCCTTAGAGACAGATGGTCCCAACTAGAAGCCCTGCCATCTCCATTTCAGCATTCTAGGCTGTATCCCTGCCAAACAGTACTGGGTTGGCCAGATCTGTCGCCTGGGCCACTTATTTGCTGTGTCATGTAATGACTAACTTCAGAAATGGTAGAATTCAAAGATAGCTGTACTAGTCTGTAGAATCACTATGTAGAGAGATCTTGTAGCACCTTTGAGACTAAGTGAAAGAAAGAAATTGAATACTGAACTGGAAGATGAAATTGTGAAAGATCATATGATAGCTTGGGCTAGAAATGTTGGTAAAGAAATATCTTTAGAAAAATGGATAAATGCTAGACAAATAACATATACATTTACTAAAAAATCAGCTATTACATGAAAACTACTTTAAAATGGAGAAAAGGTGGTATCTAACAGCAGTAAGGTTGGCAAAGATATATAGATCTAACAATTCATTTTGTTGGAAATGTAAAAAAAAGATTACAGCACATGGTTTCACATGTGGTGGACATGCCCTCTTACAACAAAATTTTGGAGAAACTTGCATGTTAAAATTTGTGAAATTTTAAAAATCTCCTGCATACACCCGAATTATATTTGTTAAATATAGTTCAGGATATACAATTAACAGATAGGAAAAGATTCTGGAAGATAATTCTTTACATGGTTACAAATGCAAGAATTTTGATAGCAAGTAAGTGAAAAAGCGATGAAGTGCCTACGATTGATAGCTGATTATACAAACTTATTGAGGCATCAGAAATGGTTATTTTAGAAGGTACTACCGAAAGGGAGACCTGAAAGCAATGAAAATTGGAAGCTTATATTTACATATTGTGACACGCTATGGAGTAAACAACTTTCTTTTTTTCTGGTTTTTGTTTTCTCTCTTGAAAAACATATATGATAATCTGGATGTTATAGGCTACTTGGAAATTACACAATATAGATTCTAGGAAGAATTTAAAAAACAATGGGAAAGTTTGAGTTATTAGTTAAGTATGTATTAAATGGAAGTCAGGAAAAAAATCATATTCTACAACAACATGAAGGCAGGAACCATGGAAGTACTGATATACAGATAGTACCTACATTATATTAGGTTTCTGAAAATTAGCAAATACAAATAGGGGTTTAAGGGGATTTTGTTAGATTAGTTTAGAATGTAGGTAGTGTTTAATGTCTTGTTTTGTAATGTTTGTCTTACATGTTGTGTACAAGGCGGAATATCTGTTATATATGTATTGAATTGTCGAGATGTCCTTTTAATGTGATATTGTAATCATTTTAATTAATAAAAACAATTAAAAAAAAGAAATTGACAGCATGAGCTTTTGTAGACTTAGGTCTACTTCCTCCAAATGCATCTGAAGAAGTAGACTTAAGTCTACTAATGTTCATGCTGCCAATTTCTTTCTTTCAGTTTGTCTCAAAGGTGCTACACAATCTCTCTTCATACTGATTCAGTTCAGAACAACAAGCTTCGGCAGGTTCAGAAAGCTTTATTCAGTAAACTAAAATTGTTCACAGCATAATGACATTTTCAGGAATGATACACTTTGGTTACAAGGCATAGTAAAGGCACTTATCCAAGCATTTTTGTTTGCTCACACCTCATTTGTCTTCACATCAAAACATTCCTGTTCCCAGGATGATGTCTACAGAAGCTAGAATATTCCAGGAACAGCCTGGCACCAAAACTGCCCCGATGTCCCACTGTTACCTGGACACTCTGGAGTGACATTGGTTGGCTGTTTGAACACATGTCCCACTGTGCCACCCTCAGTTGGCATCACCATGGGTTGCTCCCTCTAAGGTTGAGTTCACTGATATTGCTATGCTATGCAAAGCATATACAGAATATATATTAGCAAGCTGGACAGGAGCTATGATCCTAACATTACTTCATTGGGCTACAGAGGTATCACTAGCTTTAATCTGCAAATTTTATGGCCCCTTAGCTCAGTGGCTGAGTTTCTCCATCAGCATGGCAGAACATAAATCTCACATGCAGAGTTATGTGTTCATTGTGATATGCAACCCTTATGTTGAATGGCAACTGAGTGCAACTGAATGCAGATTGAAGAAGTCCCACTGTCAATTTCATTGGTGGTAGATGGATATGGAGAAGAGACATTTAGCTTGGGGGGATATTTGAGGGATATTTGAAGGGATGTGATGTAGAAGATGGAGCAAGCTGGGGTGTTGTTCCCCAGATACTAAAACATGAATCACTGGATTCAGATTACCGTACAAATAAAGAGATTCAAAGAGATTAGAAAAAAAGCTTCCTGACAGTAAGAGGTGTTCAATGGTGGTTGACTCTTTTTTGAAGATCTTGTGGAATGCTGTTGGACTAGATAGTCCTTGTGATCCTTTAACCCCATTAGTCTATGATTCCAAGTATATGTCAAGAATACATGTCCACATATGCAACAGCACTGGATGCATAGCTTTGAACTGAATGTGGAAGCTCTGTCTCACACCAAAAATGTTCAACCACTTCTATAGAAAAATGTAAGTATACATAAGGCACAGAGACTGAGGAAGTTAGTTTCAGGCAAAGTTACTGGCTATGCTGGCTTAGAGAATGCAGTCTAAAAAATAGCTTTCCCAAGCTCTGAACATAATGCAGCATGTCAAAGGAAGCACAGAACATTCAGCTTCCAGAAGCAAAAGATGACAGCCATGAGACAAAATGAGGCAGCTACCTTGGGCAACCAATGCTGCAAGCCATGGAATGCATAGAACTGTGTATGCCATGTGGCCTGTTCTCTTCCCTTTGTTCTTAGGTGCAGAAAAAGACATTACTTTGGCTGCTCTCAAAATGCAGAATTAATGCAGTTTCACATTGCTTTAATTGTCATGGCTCCATCCTATGGAATCCCAGGATGTATAGTTTGTTGTGGCACCAGAGATCTCTGCCAGAGAAGGCTAAATATGGTTGGCTCTTTATATCCACAGATTCTGATCCATGGACTTCACCATCCACAGTTTGAAACCATTTGCCCCCCATCAAAAAATTCTCAAACAGCAAACCTTGCATTTTATTTTACTATGCCATAATATTTAATAGGACTTGAACATTCACACATTTTGCTAGCCATGAGAGGTCCTGGAGCAAAACTCTGACAGATACCAAGACCCCACAGTATA
Source organism: Sceloporus undulatus (assembly GCF_019175285.1). Classification (NCBI taxonomy): domain Eukaryota; kingdom Metazoa; phylum Chordata; class Lepidosauria; order Squamata; family Phrynosomatidae; genus Sceloporus; species Sceloporus undulatus. The sequence continues at coordinate 365,029,204 of NC_056522.1, read as the reverse complement.
TCACAAAACTATAAATCCCAGAATTTCATAGCATTGAGCCATGACAGTTAAAATAGTGTCAAATTGCTTCAGTTCTGCAGTGTAGCTGCAGCCTTTATTAAATATTTTGAATCTTTTACAAGCTCTGAATGTAATGCAGCAAAAAGAAGCAAAGAAAGAAAAAAGAAAGAAAAAAAGGGGGAAATTAACTCTAACTCAGATTATCTTTTGTAAGATAAATCAAACCCCTCCGCCATGCTGGCATTGGATATTAAGGATGCCAACACTGGCTTAAGTAATCAGAATCAGTGAATGGGAGCAATAGGCAGATAAATGGCTCCTGGTATTTCCATAGATTGTCTGTTTTAGATCTATATTCAGATTACTATGCTTAGGCTTGTCTTCTCTTCTCTGAGGTTACTTCCTGCTGCTTCTTCAAGCTAAAGAGAGGGAGGCAGTCGGGCAGAACATAAAGCAGACTTGTGCATGTGAAAGCTAGTTTTAGGGGCATCTGTGACCAGGTTTAGGGTCTCTGCAGCGTATCTGATAAACTTCCTGAAACAATAAACCTATATATTTGTTCTTTTTACCCTGCTTACAAGCATCCATGGTAATTACTTCCCAGCTGCTTGCATAAATGCCAAATATTCTTACACCCCAAGGGAAGCTTAAGCATTTTAAAAAGACAACTGAAGAACACAGTGATCATTTGGGGAGAAATAGTTTTTTTCTGTCTGAGCAGAGACTGTCTGGGTATCTGGTATCTATTCCTTGTGTACTTTTCTGCATCAGACGCTGTGCTGAGAGGCAGAATGGAATGTGTGAAGAAAGAATCAGAAAAAGCTTGGGCCCAGTTTTCTACTGGCTATGTTTGCAACATGGACACAGGGCCAGCCCTATCATTTGGCTGACTGAGACTGCATCCATGCTGCAGAAATAAAGCAACAATATTATTTTAACTTCCATGGCTCAATGCTATGGAATTCTGGGATTCATAGTTTTTTGAGCCACTAGTGCTGTCTAGCAGGAAAGGCTAAATATCTCACAAAATTACAAATCCCAGAATTCCATTAGTAGTGAAGTTCATGAAAGTTCAAGTGAGTCAGAATCATTAATTCTGCACTGTGGATACATCTGGATAGACAGTTTAGGAAGCAGTGTGCCAGATGAGATGGATTACACCATGGTATCTTAAACTATCTGATGTGGAGGACTAACCATCCCCCGTACACCAGTGAGCAAGGACCAGAATCATATTTGTGTCATTGGGTACAATTGCTCCTTTCTTTCCTGGAAACTCATAAAGGAGTCACAGCTAATGCTCATGGGTTGGTACCAGTTCACGGATCCATCCACCTCATTTTGAACAGCCTGGCCTGCACTATGATGCCACTTTAACTGACATGGCAACATCCTATGGAATCCTGGGATTTGCAGTTTAAGGAGTGATATTTAGAAGTTTCCAGCCATGCACTACCTTTCCATGGTGGTGGGATTTTGTGTTCTTGTGAAGCAAGTGACTACACTGATGGCAGAAGTGCTGCTGATGTCAAAGAGGCTTTTGCTGAGGAGCCAGACTAAATGTGTCGAACAGCTGCTGGGCACCTGCAGTTGTGAGGAGTAACACTGGCAGAGAATCTTGCAGAGACAATGGCAGTGGAACATTAACTAACACTTGTTAGTAATGCAGAGCCATAAACTACTTCTGAATGTCTTTTACCATGAAAACCCTAGGATGAGCCAATCCAAAATGAAACAAGAGATAGTGCCAGAAGGCAATACTCCAAGGTCAAAAGGCACTAAACAAGCTACTAGAGTACAGCTGAGGACAACTACAAGTAGCACTGTGGCTAATAACACAACTGGGCTCAAGCCAAAAGAACATTCAGCTGTTGATGTGGAGTTTGGAAGGTAATGGAAGACAGGGACCTTTGTCTTGCTGGATGGTGATCTGTGGTGGGATACAGACCGCCCCTTTGGGAAGGCCTGCAGGCACCACAATCCCTGCTGGATCGGGCCATGAGCAGCCACAGTGGCAGCCCCGGAGGCCCCGATCCGCCGCTTTTCCAGGTCTTGGGGAAGTGGCAAAATGCTGCTTCCCCCCATCCTGAACAGTGGTGTCCTTGGGGCTTCATGCCCCAGGACATCCCAGGGAGCCACTGCCGGAAGAGAAAGGGGCCGCTCAGCCCCTTTCCCCCCGGCTTCGTTCCCACAGCCGTTTTGTGGCTGTGGGAACAAGGTGCTCCCCAGGAAGGAGCTCTGTTTCGAAGTTCCTTCCGGCGCTGCTGAAAGGGCGCCACAAGCGCCCTGCAGAGGCACAAGCATGTCACACCCACACCGCGCTGTTTGGCTGCGGCGCAGTCATGGCATCATAATGGTGACAACCATATACAGGGCGCCGTGGTAGGGTTGTGGGGCGTCTGTAAAGGACACCCCAAGGCAACCCTAGCATGTCACAATGGAGCCCCATAGGGCCCCTCTGTAAAGCGCCTATGATACCAAATCCATGATCTGTTCAGAATTAGTTGCAGGATCCCTGCCCTGTAACCAACCTGGCAATTTAGGAGGATTTTTTTCACCCATAGTTCTGGGAAATAAGAGAAGGCTATGCTGGTGAATCAAGGGACCAACTTTATTTAAAGAGATGTTTTTCTGTTCCACACACTGACAGACCAGAATCTGAAAAGAATGGAGGTCCTGAGCTTAGCACTCATACATCCTAATATAGCTTCTTAAAGTTGCCAGGTCATTTATACATTGTGCATGTATCAGGGTAACTTCCCATCCAACTAACATTTCTAGCAGACATTTAGGTTATCTTTCCAGGCCAGATGTCCAAACTGGCCTTCTCCAGACTTCTTCCATGTAAACAAAGCTTTTATCCTATAGGCATCTCCATTTTCACTGGATCGGGGCTGCAACAACCCTGAGATTCCTCCCCACTTCACACTCCAATCTTGAGAATCAAAGAAGTAATTCTGGTGATCCTACTTAGAATCAGTTTCTGTTCTGCCAGCGGAGCTACAAATATGCCTGGAAACTCCATCATGCCCACAAAAACTCTATAGGTGTAGGAGTCTGTGGCATCAAGGGACTGTATTGGAGGGGGTGATTAAAATTCCCCTTCTTCCCTCTGGATTAATCCCCTTAATTATATCAACTTAAAATCCAAGTAGTAAGTCCTGGGGTGTGTTTTTTAAATGATTTTATCTGTTTCAATTAATGGTGTTTTAATGTGATCTCTTGGTTAATTATGTTCTAACTCTTTTTATTATTTAAAGACATAGCCATGTCAGCTTGGAATATGCAAAGGGAATTTGTAGCACCTTTGAGACTAACTAAGGGAAAGGCATTGTAAGATAAGCTTTCATAGACTTGGTCTACACCCTCAGATGTGAGGAAATAGACCAAGTCTACAAAAGCTTATGCTACAATGTCTTTCCCTCAGTCTCAAAGATACTACATTATTCTTTGTATTTTACAGTTGGCCCACCACATTTGCAGCTTTGACGTTTGTGGATTTGATTATTTGCTGTTTTGAGTAATATGTTCTCTCTTGGAATCTCTAAGTCCTCTAGCATAATTCTGCTGGAAGTTCACCCTAGAGTTGTGCTGGAGACCCTAGAAGTTCCTAGAGACGTTAGGCATTTGTAGGTCCTCCAGCACAATTCTATCTATGGTCAACTTCTGGCAGATGTTGATCATAAAGTTGCACTGGAAGACCTGGAAATTCTTAAAGAGGTATTCTTCAGGTAAAAAGAATAGTGGTTTTTTTTATTTGCAGTTTTCCCACATTCACCGGGATCCTTCACCCCTAATCCCAGCAAATGTGGAGGGGCCGCTGTATATGTTCCTTTTAGATCTGTCTTAACTATGAACTTTACTGCATTGGCCCTGGAACGGGCCTGTAGTGTTCCAAACCGGAACGTTCTGGGGACGCTTGGCGGCAGGGAACGGATTTTACTGCACAGCGAGAATGCTGCCGCCGCTACCACCACCAAGCATCCCAATCCCGTTCCGGATGTGTTCCCCAGGGGGTGATTTCCAGGAACCATTCCCAAAAATTGCCCCCTCTGGGACACATCTGGAATGGGATGGAGATACTCGGCAGTGGCGGCAGCGTTCGCACTGTGCGGTAAAATCCGTTCCCCGACGCTTAAGTTCCATGTCAGGAAAAAAGACAGTAAATGACATGAAACAAATATAGGGGAGCCATAACTGGAGCAGGAGAACTCTTCCCACAAAAAAACTGAGTTGAGGCATCTTCTTCTTGCTCATTGACCCTAGATATAAATCTAAATTAATTCAGCAATGGAATACGAATACTTATGTCCATCACTCTTCCACCCCAATTCCAAACAGGAAGCCCAGTGATTCTAAAGTTATTCTGAAACGTTCAATAATGTCAAGAAATAGTTTTCTTCTGAACTGTCAGTTCAGCTATCTCCAGGTAGAATCATAATGGTGTCTGTACGAATTTAGTGCATGGTCTCTTCCAAGACAGACTACACCCACTTTAAGAGTCAAATTATGTATGAGTGAAAACGAGCATGGGCATATCCACATACAATGGAAATCTGGAACACTGAGACACAAATCTGAGTTTCTTCTGAAAGTTTAGAAAGAAAAGGTGAACACCAGATTTCCAGTGAATATTCCTATGTAACATGATTAAAAGATTTGTCCCTGGGCTTTTTCTGCAGTGGAGGAGGGCAGGGAAAAGAACCCTGAAATATGTAAATAACAATTTCTGCTCTTTTTGCAGTAAAATTAGGTTGATCAATTAAATCTACTGCAGGGCGAAAAAAAGTCAAATTAGTCTGATTAGTCTCAGCTACTTAAATGCAGAAACAGATGCCTTGTTTTGTGAGCCTTGCAAAGATTAAAGGCAGCATTCACACACAAAAATTGGATTACACACACTTAAGACAATACCTCGCAATTTGGTCAGAGCAGATGGCCTCCACAATTAGTGGGACAAGGTTGTTTTTTTCCCCTTCCTTCTGAAGCTACTAAGAAATATGCTTGGACAGATTAGCAATAAACCCTTGGAATGATACAACAGCTGGATATTTCTATGACATAATAATTGCACACACTGAATATGTACCATAAGAGAAAGGAATAGATCAGTGTTTTTTAGACTTTGGTCCCCCAGATGTTTTGAACTTCAGCTCTAGCCAACATGGCCAATGATCGGGGATTCTGGAAGCTGAAGTCCAACTATTTGAAGAACCAACTATCTGAAGGACCAACATTTTACAAACATTATTTTAGATTGTAGCAAGTCATAGTGCAAGATCTAAACGTGGTTATTAATAGCAGTATATTTGAAACATTTATCCTTTCTAGGGCTGACAGCTAATTCAGCAGACCATAACTGTAACAACCACTTTCCCCAACCTGGTGCTCACCACATGTTTCTTCAACATAGACATCAACATCAGATTGGCCTGTTACAGACTGCCAAAATAAAGCTGCTTCGGGTCTCTTTGAAGGTATGCTATTTAAATGATGCATG